>NC_056732.1:1857490110-1857620110 GCF_019279795.1 Protopterus annectens
TCCAGTTATGTGCCAGTCTAAGGATAACCATGAGGCATTTTCCAGTTATGTACCAGGCTAAGGATAACCATGCGGCATTTTCCAGTTATGTACCAGGCTAAGGATAACCATGAGGCATTTTCCAGTTATGTACCAGGCTAAGGATAACCATAAGGCATTTTCCAGTTATGTACACAACCATAAAGGAAACACCCAACACTGTGCTGAACTGGTAGTAAATGGAACTTCCTATACAGAAATGGGGAATATAGCAAATTTGCTTGCTGATAAAGTTTGCTCCAGTTTCGCCCTATCACCTCCAGTTAGCCCCCAGGAAATATCCTCTACCATTTTTCCCATTATTACTAAAGAATAGCTCCTCACTCTACTCTTCAAAGCTAAGCACTGCATCAGTGTGCCTTGATAATATACAAGGATGCCTCCTGAATAGCTTGAAACACAACTTCTCAGGTCCACTAGAATCTCTACTCAACAACAGCCTCCAGTCATGCTTTATTCCTAGGGAATGGATGACTGCAATGGTAATCCTTCTACACAAAGCTGGACCATTAATAGACACAGGGATCTACAGATCTGTAAGTATGACTAATCATATATGCAAGACTATGGAAAGAGTTATTGTGAACCTGATAAGCAAAGGCGTAGGAAATCTTCAAACACTGGACCCATCCCAGTTTTTTTTTTTCAAGGGCAGGTCATGCCCACTAAACCTGGTGGACTTTTAGGTCACTAGAGCATGGATGAGGGCAAAACAGTGCATACTGCCTACCACAACCTGACAAATGTGTTAGACACAATAACTTGCTCAGGTCTTATAGACAAACTCACAAATTTGGGTATAAATCCCTATGTCACCCAATGGATAGCCAAATGGCTCAGGATGGGACGCATGTAGTTAGGGTGGGAGGGGTCCATCTCCACCAAGAGTATTACTAGTGGTGTTCCACAGGACTCTGTACTGGGACATGTTCTGTTCAGAATATACTTCTCTGAAGCCAAGGCAAAAGTAGAAAGCCTTTGGCTGACCAGTTCTGTTGACCGCAACCTGGGTACAATCACTGCATTCTCCAAAGATGTAGATATCCTCCTGAAGGGCGTAACACAGACAAATAACTGGTGTTAGACCCATGGTCTAAAACTCAATACAAAAAATAAGGCATAATTATACTTTTTGGAAAGGTGACCATCCTTGCAATTAATAACATTGATAACACCCCTAAGAGCAGAGCCAGTAGTGAGCAACTTGGGAACCCAGGTTAACAGTAACTTTAACTTTGATCACGATGTGTCCATGATGGTGAGTAAAATCCTTCCAAGTCGCACAACTTACAATTAAGGTCATGGCATCCATTTCTAATAAGACCATAGTCCCAACATACTCAGCTCTCATTAGATGAACAATTGAGTACAAAGCACCCTTCAGCATGTATGTGACCAGACATTTGCAACAGATGGAGTAGCCAGAAAGGTTACTCACTAAAATAATACAGAGTAAATAACATGTCCTATGCAGACTGCCTCAAAGCCCAGTCCTTATGCTCTGTTTACTGCAGACTACTAAGGGGCAAACTATGCCTAATCAACAAGGCTTTCTCTGATCCAGCCTTATTTGATCTGCTGCACATTCTTAAAATAGTCATCACTAGAATTACCTGAGCTAAGGAGCTAAACCATGTGCAAGACATAAGCAAAACATGTTAAAGGGATAGGTATGTGTCTAAGAGATTCCCCCTTCTCTGGATCAAACACCCCCCCATTTATGTGAAACAGAGGTTTTCCCGGTTTACCTCCATATGGTCGCGAGTCCATTGTACAATGCCCTTAAGTGTGAAAGTACAGCGGCAAGATTTGTAAAGTTTGAAGCACATAGGTGTGAATTCAAATGAGTGAATGCCAGTGTGCATTCACTCGTGAATTCGGCATTCCAAGTGCAGATCGCACTACAGTGGGGACTGGGACATGTACCCTTTCCTTCACTGTAGTGCGATCTCGGAGTTAATATATTAAATTAGCAGGGGGTGTGGAGGGCACAGCCCCCCTACATGGGGGGTGTAGGAAGGGCTTGCCCCCCCTGCATAATGGTGTTTGTAGACATCCGGAAATGTAAGGTTTTTCAAACATAGTCAACATTTCTGGATTGTGGGATTCGTTGTTTCGCACTTCCACTGTTTTCAGATGTGCAGTTCCTGACGTTTTGAGTTGGATATTTGACCAGCTGAATCTTTGATTTGTGACCTAATGGAGGTAAACCAGTTTTCCCTAAGCCTATTTCAATGTACTTTGGACCTACTGATGGGAAATATCAAACTCACTGCTGGCCTATCACCTTGTGGCCCTTATGGATGGGGTAGCTTGTAGATGCCCAAATCACAGACATATGCCAAAAGATGTTTTTGTTTGTAGATATTGATAACTGGAGGAAATTGCACATGAATGGCTAGGCTTGAAAAGACTCTAGTGCCATTAGTCTAGTAACATCCTTTGATCCTAAATATGTAAAAGTTAAGAAAGCTCATTAATCTTGTACTGGACTTCAGTTTCTTTACTTTCAATGGCAAACACTACAAACAAAAAACTGGTATAGCAATGGGGGCTGCCATGGCTCCCAGCATAGCTAATATAGCCCTGGGCAAATGCGAGGAGGACTTTGTGTTAAACCACACAGACTACATGCAGCATTTCACATGCTATTTATGTTTTATTGACAATGTCTTCATTGTGTGGGAAGGTGACACCTTGCAGCTTAGAGATTTTATCACTTACCTCAATCAAACAACCCCCTTCCTGAAGTTTACCTCTTCCCATAGCTATACTTCATCCACTTTCTTAGATATGCAGATTTCCAAGGACACCAACAATAATGGAATCACCACTGATCTATGCAGAAAACCAACGAGGGTTAACTTATTACTCCAAAGTAAAAGTCTACATCCTACAAAAACCAAGTATAATGTAGTGAATCCCAGGGCTATAGATTAACATGGAGATGGAACCATTTTTGAGAAACCTAAACAACTTAGAGAATGATTTTCTAGTGAGAGGCTATGAAAGTCAGATGTTAAAAAACATCCTGGAACCCATTATAGAACTGAAAAGGACTGAAGCACCTTCACTCAACCACCCCAGTAGAAAAATGTTAAGTAATCCCACAGAGTATAACAAATGCAAAAATAGCTGCATCCTGACATACTCTTTGGATTATCACAGTATCAAAAATGTCATTGAAGAAAACTGGGCCATTGTCACAGGAAACTATTTTCTGATTAACATCCTAGGTGAAGCCCCATCCTTTGTTTATAGGAAGGCCCGAAACATTAGAAGTTTTGTTGAATTTAAACCTAGATCATATGAGAGAAGCACTAAAAGATGTGAATCTTTTGTATATTTATACAGCAAGGTGATAGTTTTTATTGCCCTTATTTAAAGAAAATCATTAAGACCAGTGCAGGGGGTGACTGTAACACTACAAAAGTAATTTACAGGGCACAGTGCAATGAATGGGATGCATTCTATGTGGGCAGGACTGTAAATAAACTCAAGCGTAGGATTTCATGTCATCTGTCAGAAATCCGCTCTGGATGTAAAAATAATGCACTAGCCAAACACCTTTCCCTTCATAAAAGACACACAGGTTTTAGGTTCCAGATCCTGGATTGCATAGACATTTTTATTTATTTATTTTACATTTGTTAACCGGGCTAGTCCAACTGGATACATGTCCATTTTCAGTGGAGGCCCGAGGAGAAAAGCTCCACTAACTACTACTTAACAAGTTAAATAAAACATATACAGAATTATGCGATAAAAGGAAACATTTGCTTAAAATATTTTTCAGAATGTATATACACAAGAGTACAATATGAGACTTCGCAGGAGAGATAGTTTAGATAATTTACTAGGTTACAGTATTACTGCTTTATACTGAGAAATAGAAATAGATTATGATAGATCGAGATGAAAACCTGAAAGAGGAGAAGGAATATTACAGAGAGGTAACTCATACAAAGTAATGGAAGTAATACATGCACATAGAAAGAAGGTAAATAGAGAGTGAGAGGGATAGGTAGAGGAAATTAGTGTGAGTTAGAGTTTAGTCGGGTTAAAGCATGGACATATCCACTGATTTTTAAGATAAATTCTTAGTTTTTGTTTGAACAAAGCAGGGGTAGGCATAGAAGTAAGTTCAATAGGAAGTTGATTCCAGCGTTTCCCAATGGCGTTAGAGAAAAGGGAGTCACCAGCAAGATTGTTGGATTTAGTTAATGTTACTAGGAGTTTGCTTGAGGAGCGAAGTGAATTCAGGTTAGAGTAAGGGGTCAGAAGTTTGGAAAGTGCAGGTGTGTTGTTAGGTTGATAGAAGGCTTTATGGACAAAGGAAAGTTGGGAAAGAAGCAACATATTTTCTAGTTCTAGCCAGTGAAGTTTCTGAAGGTTCAGACAGTGGTGAGTTCTGAAAGGAGTGCCAGTTGCAAATCTGGCAATGCTATTATATGTGTTAGTCAGTTTAGAGAGATTGTTTTTCTTCAGGTTAGTGAAAATTGATGAGGCATAGAGAAGAGTTGAAATAAGGTGAGAGTGGGCAAGGGTAACTTTTGCTGTGGGGGTTAAGAATGTTTTAATTCTGTAGAGTGATCCCGATTTTTTGTTTACAGTTTTAATGGTATTATTAATGTGGCAATCATAGGTAAGGTTGTTATCAATCATGACACCTAGTAGTTTGGTAGTAGAGTCGGCTGATATGAGGGTGCCATTAATAGATAAGATGGAGAAGTCTAATGTGGGGGACCTAGTAGTAGGTTTAAAGAGGAGGAGTTTTGTTTTAGCATTTAAAAGTAGGCAGCGTTTTAAGAACCATGCTTCTACTTTGTGGAATACATTTTGAGTAATAGTTTGAAGCTCAGGTATGGATTTAGCGGAGCAAATAAGAGTGGAGTCGTCTGCATATTGTATACAGCTAGCTTGGGAATAGATACTTGTAGGTCATTTATAAAAGGGAGAAAAGGAGGGTCCAAGAATAGAGCCTTGAGGGACACCAAGAGAAATTGGGAGAAGAGAGGAAAGTTTGTTATCCCAGAGGACTGCCTGTTTTCTGTTAGTGAGATAGGAAGTGAACCAATGGATAGCCTTTGGTTGTAAAGCAAGAGATTCCAGGATTTTTATGAGGAGGGGGTGGTTGACCATGTCAAAGGCTTTGGACAGGTCGATAAAGAGGGCTGAAGATAGAATATTATTGTTGCGGTTTGTGTTTATAAAGTCAGTAAAGGAAAGGAGAGCAGTGGTGGTACTATGAAAAGGCCTAAAGCCGTGTTGACAGGGAGTAAGAATGTTATTTTTAGTTAAGTGATTCATTAGCTGGTAGTGAACACATTTTTCCATGATTTTTGCTAGGGGAGACAGGAGGGCTATAGGTCTGTAGTTAGAGTATTCATTGGAGTTTCCTCCTTTATGTAATGGTATAATGTGTGAGATTTTCCAGATGTCAGGTATGGTTCCTTCTTTAATAGTTCTGTTGATAAGGATAGAAATGGGATAGGCTATTTCCTTAGCAGCTTTTTGGAGGAATTCAGATGGAAGTTGGTCAGCAGAAGGGGTACATGGTTTAAGTTTTGGAGGCATTTTTGGATGAAGGTGGTGGAGATGGGTTGTATTATAAATGTTGGTTGATTAGAAGATGCAAGATCAGGGATGCTAGAATTGTCAATGGGAAGGTTGGAGGCCAGTGAATTGATAGTATTAGTAAAGAAGGAGTTGAAAGCATTGGCAGTTTCATGGGAAGAATTATTACTGGACCCAGAGGGAGAGGGAGTGGTAGTCTGTCCGGGGTGGAGAAGTCTATTCAAGGTAGACCAGAATTTTTGGGGATTATTATAATTTGCTTGTTGGAGGTTACTATAGTAGTTTTTCTTGTCAGAAAGAATAGCTTTTTTGGTACTGTTTCTTAGGTGTCTGAAAGTCACTTGATCTGAGGGAGATTTACTAGTTCTCCATTTTACCCAGGATTTGTTTCTCAGTAGCATTTTTTGTCTAGTTTCCTTAGATAGCCAGGGGGCAGGTTTAGTTTTGACTCTGATAGTTCGTTTTGGTGCATGTTTGTCAAGGATTGATAAAAATGTGGTATTAAAAAATTGAACAGCTTCTTCTAGAGGAAGAGTTTCCAGAGGTTTCCAGTTACAGGCATTTAGTTCAGTGTTAAATAGGATAGGGTTAAAATATTTATTACTGCGAGAAGTTCTGATGGTAGGGGCGTTAGTAGTGGTGTTCTTCTTTCTTATGATATAGATTAAGTTGTGATCACTAATATCATCTGGCAGAGTGCCCGTTTGATATTGTAGTTGTGGTTTATTGACAAGAATCCAATCTAGTATACTTTCTTTGTTGTTAGGTTTGTTAATCCTAGTCGGGGTGTTTATTGTTTGTGTAAAGCCATGGAGATTAATAAGAGAGAGTGGGTTGTTAGTATTGACTGAGAACCAGTCAAGGTTAAAGTCCCCAAGTATTACAGTTTCTTGTGGGTAGGTAGATGAAGCCCAGCTAAGGATGTTTTCTATAATTACGGAGTTATTTCCAGGGGGTAAATAGATACAGATAATATAGATGGCTTTTTTTGGGTTCAGTTGTAGTTTTGTTATAAGGAGTTCGGCCTTGGAGTTCTCCAGGGGAGTATAGGGTACTAAGGATAAATTTAGATCAGACTTAAATAGGAGTGCTACTCCTCCACCTTTGCGGGTATTACGGTCCAGTCTCAGAATGTTGTAACCTGGTGGAATGATTTCAGTATCTTTAGTGAGCGGTTTTAACCAGGTTTCAGTTAAACATAGGATGTCAAAAGAGTAATAATCAAGAAGGGAGTGCAGATGGGTGACTTTGTTGTTAACACTTCTGATATTAAGGTGTCCTATGAGTAAGGTATTTGCATTAGAGGTTGGTAATGGAAGGGATGAGTTAGAAATGGTAGGTGTGGCTTCCGAGGAAATAATAGAGGGTCCTGGGTTAGGATGTATATCACCATCTACCAGGGTAGAGGGGTAGTGTTTTAAGTGGTATTTACTGGTAAATAACAGTAAATATTTTAGTTTTCTTAGCATGAGATTATTAGGTTTAAGATGGGATAGTCCGTGGTATTTAGCTAAGAGGTAGCAAGAGGTAGATGTAATGTTAGAATGTGTGAAATTTGAGGTTGTTAAATCTGAAGCAGTTTATTTGGAAGAAGTTTTAAAGTGATAATTATACTTTATTTCATAAGAGGTAAGGAGATAGGGTAGTATGAGTACTAGAAAAGAGATAGACAGGGGTAGTAGCTTAGCTGGATTTTGTTTGATTATATAGGCCATGGATGCCATTGTATAAGTTTTAGAGGACAAGTTGAGGAGGGGATAAAAGGAACTAAGATAGGATATAAGTATAGTAGAAGTTAATGAGAAGAGGAAGAAGGAGCTAGAGTATAAGTCCAGGTGTAGGAGGGAGGGGAGATAAGAGGGAAAGGGAGTAAGGTAGTTACTAGTGGGTGGAGACTAACAAATTAGGACAGGGGTTTGGATAGGTGTGTTTGTATAGCGGGGGTGGTAAGTGAAGTATAAGGGTAGGGTACGTGGGGTGGGTGGGATAAGGGGTAGAGAGAGGAGCGGAGCGGGGCAGAAACAGTTAGAATAGAGAGAGCGTAGCCAATCAGTTCAGCAGAGGAGCTGAAACACTACGTAGATAGGAAAGTAGGAATAGGAGCTTAGTAAGAGAAATGATATTTAGATATGCAGGTGAAAAACATAGAAGGAACAAGGTAAGTATACAAATAAAGGTACAAGTATTATACAGGGAAGAAAAAAAGGTATGCTGAGGGAAAAGAAAGAGGGGTTAGAAAGATAGAATATAGTCAGGATTCAGTCACGTAGTATCAGTAGGAGGAAACAGAAGGAGATACAGCAGCCAAGAGTGTACAAGATGGGAAAGGAGAGATTAAAAAGGATGAAGGAAATCAGGACTACCTAGAGAAAGGTGAGGGTAGCAGACACAGGTGACTCTAGTCAGGCAGGAGCATGAGGGAGTATGACACCTGGCTAGATATGAGTGGAGAGGGAGAAAAGTTACTATTATAATGCTAGCAAGCAGGGGAGAGTAGGCAGCCTTAGGTGGTTCCACGTGGGTGCTGCACAGGATAGGGTTATAATAAATAACAATAGAAACAAAATTGGACATACAGCAAAAATCACTTTTCTGCTTTGACAATAGGACCCGCAGATGAGAGGTATTTTAAGGTGCTTCCTGGGTGCCGACACAAAAGGCCTTTATTGTAGATTCAGGGAGACAACTGAATACGTCAGCAGGGAGGGGACAACCCAAATGAGGAGCACTAGGCTTCAAAGCTGGAAAGAAACAAGAGAGGTGGGTTAGGAATAAAAGGTATAAGGGAGTATAAAGCTAGTTAGAGAGTGAGAGAGAAGGTGCAGGAGTAGAGAGAAATACATTTAAATATAAGCATTTGTAAAACAGCAGCAACTATTGTTAAATATAAAAGATTTGTAAAACAACATCAACAGGTCATGTGAGGTAGAGTGCAAATTTCACAGGTACAGCTGGTATGCATTAGTACAATTCCCTAATGAAAACATGCCGGTTGGAGGCCCCAGGACAATGCTATTAGGATGTTCTTTATCCTAGTAATCCCTGTCTTCTTAAGTATGCAGGGTAAAAGTATAGGATTAGCATAAAGCGTATATAAAGACAAGTGAACAAACACAGGGAATAATACTGACCAATGTAGAAGGTAGATGCACACTACAATAGGACTCGGTTCAAAAAACCTCTTCTCAGCCTAAAGTACTAAATCAGCAAGAGGCAAGCAGATAAAGTAGGGTGCGATTAAACAAAACCAGTTAAGCTATGCAACATACACAACATAGGACCAAATAGCAAGCACGCGCCCTGCTTTCAGGGAAACCGCAGTGCAATACAAGGAGTCAAAAAATATACAGTAGGTAGAAATAAGCAAGAGGTAACCTAAGTGTTGTCAGGACACATATAAGGGAACCAAGTAATTTGAAAAAATGAAACGACAACATAACACTAGCGTTTCTATAAATAACAAGTGGTTACACAACAATAGAACTTTACCGTTCTCAAATCCACAGCCTACAGTGGTAGGCTTTCTGCTTAAAACAGTAAACAGTAAAACAGCGTTTCTATAAATAACAAGTGGTTACACAACAAATAGAACTTTACCGTTCTCAATTCCACAGCCTACAGTGGTAGGCTTTCTGCTTGAAATAGGAAACAGTAAAACAGCAGTAGCCAAGTTAGGATGCGTTGCGTCTAACCAAACAAGATGCACGCGGTTATCCTGAGGGTATACTGAAGTGTAACACAATGCTTAGGGGGGAAAAAAAAAATATGCTAGGCTTTCTATAAATCACCAGGAGGTAACTGAAGTATTCAGGAGCCGATTACGAGATCCAAGCAATTTGGAAGAAAACGCTAGGCTGTCTAGAACAACAAGAGGTGACCCCAGTATGTTTATAAATAATCCGATTACATTTAGGTGTTCAAAGAGGTCTAACTGAGGCTTTTCTAATACTCTACCGCAAAACAATTTCAGCGGGTACTCTAGTTGCAACACCATACAGGAGGAACTATGCAGTACATGTATGAGAGGTTACATTAAGTAAGCCAACAGCTAAAAGGTACAAAAAACTAAGCTCAAGTGTTATAGTGTAAAAAAAAGCACGATAAAACAAAAGTGAAATCAGACACTTACCGGCAGCACACCACGCGGTCAGCCCGGGGGATAACTAATACTGAACAGGAGAATTCAAAGATGGCGCCTTGGAGGGGAAGCTACTACATATAGAGTATAGAGTGCTAGGGGGAGGGGGAGCCAGAGAGAAAACCAATGAGTGGGGAGGGTTAAGGATAGGGGAGGGAAATAAGAGTTCTTAGAAACAGTTAGAATAGAGAGAGCGTAGCCAATCAGTTCAGCAGAGGAGCTGAAACACTACGTAGATAGGAAAGTAGGAATAGGAGCTTAGTAAGAGAAATGATATTTAGATATGCAGGTGAAAAACATAGAAGGAACAAGGTAAGTATACAAATAAAGGTACAAGTATTATACAGGGAAGAAAAAAAGGTATGCTGAGGGAAAAGAAAGAGGGGTTAGAAAGATAGAATATAGTCAGGATTCAGTCACGTAGTATCAGTAGGAGGAAACAGAAGGAGATACAGCAGCCAAGAGTGTACAAGATGGGAAAGGAGAGATTAAAAGGATGAAGGAAATCAGGACTACCTAGAGAAAGGTGAGGGTAGCAGACACAGGTGACTCTAGTCAGGCAGGAGCATGAGGGAGTATGACACCTGGCTAGATATGAGTGGAGAGGGAGAAAAGTTACTATTATAATGCTAGCAAGCAGGGGAGAGTAGGCAGCCTTAGGTGGTTCCACGTGGGTGCTGCACACGATAGGGTTATAATAAATAACAATAGAAACAAAATTGGACATACAGCAAAAATCACTTTTCTGCTTTGACAATAGGACCCGCAGATGAGAGGTATTTTAAGGTGCTTCCTGGGTGCCGACACAAAAGGCCTTTATTGTAGATTCAGGGAGACAACTGAATACGTCAGCAGGGAGGGAACAACCCAAATGAGGAGCACTAGGCTTCAAAGCTGGAAAGAAACAAGAGAGGTGGGTTAGGAATAAAAGGTATAAGGGAGTATAAAGCTAGTTAGAGAGTGAGAGAGAAGGTGCAGGAGTAGAGAGAAATACATTTAAATATAAGCATTTGTAAAACAGCAGCAACTATTGTTAAATATAAAAGATTTGTAAAACAACATCAACAGGTCATGTGAGGTAGAGTGCAAATTTCACAGGTACAGCTGGTATGCATTAGTACAATTCCCTAATGAAAACATGCCGGTTGGAGGCCCCAGGACAATGCTATTAGGATGTTCTTTATCCTAGTAATCCCTGTCTTCTTAAGTATGCAGGGTAAAAGTATAGGATTAGCATAAAGCGTATATAAAGACAAGTGAACAAACACAGGGAATAATACTGACCAATGTAGAAGGTAGATGCACACTACAATAGGACTCGGTTCAAAAAACCTCTTCTCAGCCTAAAGTACTAAATCAGCAAGAGGCAAGCAGATAAAGTAGGGTGCGATTAAACAAAACCAGTTAAGCTATGCAACATACACAACATAGGACCAAATAGCAAGCACGCGCCCTGCTTTCAGGGAAACCGCAGTGCAATACAAGGAGTCAAAAAATATACAGTAGGTAGAAATAAGCAAGAGGTAACCTAAGTGTTGTCAGGACACATATAAGGGAACCAAGTAATTTGAAAAAATGAAACGACAACATAACACTAGCGTTTCTATAAATAACAAGTGGTTACACAACAATAGAACTTTACCGTTCTCAAATCCACAGCCTACAGTGGTAGGCTTTCTGCTTAAAACAGTAAACAGTAAAACAGCGTTTCTATAAATAACAAGTGGTTACACAACAAATAGAACTTTACCGTTCTCAATTCCACAGCCTACAGTGGTAGGCTTTCTGCTTGAAATAGGAAACAGTAAAACAGCAGTAGCCAAGTTAGGATGCGTTGCGTCTAACCAAACAAGATGCACACGGTTATCCTGAGGGTATACTGAAGTGTAACACAATGCTTAGGGGGGAAAAAAAAAATATGCTAGGCTTTCTATAAATCACCAGGAGGTAACTGAAGTATTCAGGAGCCGATTACGAGATCCAAGCAATTTGGAAGAAAACGCTAGGCTGTCTAGAACAACAAGAGGTGACCCCAGTATGTTTATAAATAATCTGATTACATTTAGGTGTTCAAAGAGGTCTAACTGAGGCTTTTCTAATACTCTACCGCAAAACAATTTCAGCGGGTACTCTAGTTGCAACACCATACAGGAGGAACTATGCAGTACATGTATGAGAGGTTACATTAAGTAAGCCAACAGCTAAAAGGTACAAAAAACTAAGCTCAAGTGTTATAGTGTAAAAAAAAAGCACGATAAAACAAAAGTGAAATCAGACACTTACCGGCAGCACACCACGCGGTCAGCCCGGGGGATAACTAATACTGAACAGGAGAATTCAAAGATGGCGCCTTGGAGGGGAAGCTACTACATATAGAGTATAGAGTGCTAGGGGGAGGGGGAGCCAGAGAGAAAACCAATGAGTGGGGAGGGTTAAGGATAGGGGAGGGAAATAAGAGTTCTTAGAAACAGTTAGAATAGAGAGAGCGTAGCCAATCAGTTCAGCAGAGGAGCTGAAACACTACGTAGATAGGAAAGTAGGAATAGGAGCTTAGTAAGAGAAATGATATTTAGATATGCAGGTGAAAAACATAGAAGGAACAAGGTAAGTATACAAATAAAGGTACAAGTATTATACAGGGAAGAAAAAAAAGGTATGCTGAGGGAAAAGAAAGAGGGGTTAGAAAGATAGAATATAGTCAGGATTCAGTCACGTAGTATCAGTAGGAGGAAACAGAAGGAGATACAGCAGCCAAGAGTGTACAAGATGGGAAAGGAGAGATTAAAAAGGATGAAGGAAATCAGGACTACCTAGAGAAAGGTGAGGGTAGCAGACACAGGTGACTCTAGTCAGGCAGGAGCATGAGGGAGTATGACACCTGGCTAGATATGAGTGGAGAGGGAGAAAAGTTACTATTATAATGCTAGCAAGCAGGGGAGAGTAGGCAGCCTTAGGTGGTTCCACGTGGGTGCTGCACACGATAGGGTTATAATAAATAACAATAGAAACAAAATTGGACATACAGCAAAAATCACTTTTCTGCTTTGACAATAGGACCCGCAGATGAGAGGTATTTTAAGGTGCTTCCTGGGTGCCGACACAAAAGGCCTTTATTGTAGATTCAGGGAGACAACTGAATACGTCAGCAGGGAGGGGACAACCCAAATGAGGAGCACTAGGCTTCAAAGCTGGAAAGAAACAAGAGAGGTGGGTTAGAAATAAAAGGTATAAGGGAGTATAAAGCTAGTTAGAGAGTGAGAGAGAAGGTGCAGGAGTAGAGAGAAATACATTTAAATATAAGCATTTGTAAAACAGCAGCAACTATTGTTAAATATAAAAGATTTGTAAAACAACATCAACAGGTCATGTGAGGTAGAGTGCAAATTTCACAGGTACAGCTGGTATGCATTAGTACAATTCCCTAATGAAAACATGCGCCCGGTTGGAGGCCCCAGGACAATGCTATTAGGATGTTCTTTATCCTAGTAATCCCTGTCTTCTTAAGTATGCAGGGTAAAAGTATAGGATTAGCATAAAGCGTATATAAAGACAAGTGAACAAACACAGGGAATAATACTGACCAATGTAGAAGGTAGATGCACACTACAATAGGACTCGGTTCAAAAAACCTCTTCTCAGACTAAAGTACTAAATCAGCAAGAGGCAAGCAGATAAAGTAGGGTGCGATTAAACAAAACCAGTTAAGCTATGCAACATACACAACATAGGACCAAATAGCAAGCACGCGCCCTGCTTTCAGGGAAACCGCAGTGCAATACAAGGAGTCAAAAAATATACAGTAGGTAGAAATAAGCAAGAGGTAACCTAAGTGTTGTCAGGACACATATAAGGGAACCAAGTAATTTGAAAAATGAAGCGACAACATAACACTAAGCGTTTCTATAAATAACAAGTGGTTACACAACAATAGAACTTTACGTTCTCAAATCCACAGCCTACAGTGGTAGGCTTTCTGCTTAAAACAGTAAACAGTAAAACAGCGTTTCTATAAATAACAAGTGGTTACACAACAAATAGAACTTTACCGTTCTCAATTCCACAGCCTACAGTGGTAGGCTTTCTGCTTGAAATAGGAAACAGTAAAACAGCAGTAGCCAAGTTAGGATGCGTTGCGTCTAACCAAACAAGATGCACGCGGTTATCCTGAGGGTATACTGAAGTGTAACACAATGCTTAGGGGGGAAAAAAAAAATATGCTAGGCTTTCTATAAATCACCAGGAGGTAACTGAAGTATTCAGGAGCCGATTACGAGATCCAAGCAATTTGGAAGAAAACGCTAGGCTGTCTAGAACAACAAGAGGTGACCCCAGTATGTTTATAAATAATCCGATTACATTTAGGTGTTCAAAGAGGTCTAACTGAGGCTTTTCTAATACTCTACCGCAAAACAATTTCAGCGGGTACTCTAGTTGCAACACCATACAGGAGGAACTATGCAGTACATGTATGAGAGGTTACATTAAGTAAGCCAACAGCTAAAAGGTACAAAAAACTAAGCTCAAGTGTTATAGTGTAAAAAAAAGCACGATAAAACAAAAGTGAAATCAGACACTTACCGGCAGCACACCACGCGGTCAGCCCGGGGGATAACTAATACTGAACAGGAGAATTCAAAGATGGCGCCTTGGAGGGGAAGCTACTACATATAGAGTATAGAGTGCTAGGGGGAGGGGGAGCCAGAGAGAAAACCAATGAGTGGGGAGGGTTAAGGATAGGGGAGGGAAATAAGAGTTCTTAGAAACAGTTAGAATAGAGAGAGCGTAGCCAATCAGTTCAGCAGAGGAGCTGAAACACTACGTAGATAGGAAAGTAGGAATAGGAGCTTAGTAAGAGAAATGATATTTAGATATGCAGGTGAAAAACATAGAAGGAACAAGGTAAGTATACAAATAAAGGTACAAGTATTATACAGGGAAGAAAAAAAAGGTATGCTGAGGGAAAAGAAAGAGGGGTTAGAAAGATAGAATATAGTCAGGATTCAGTCACGTAGTATCAGTAGGAGGAAACAGAAGGAGATACAGCAGCCAAGAGTGTACAAGATGGGAAAGGAGAGATTAAAAAGGATGAAGGAAATCAGGACTACCTAGAGAAAGGTGAGGGTAGCAGACACAGGTGACTCTAGTCAGGCAGGAGCATGAGGGAGTATGACACCTGGCTAGATATGAGTGGAGAGGGAGAAAAGTTACTATTATAATGCTAGCAAGCAGGGGAGAGTAGGCAGCCTTAGGTGGTTCCACGTGGGTGCTGCACACGATAGGGTTATAATAAATAACAATAGAAACAAAATTGGACATACAGCAAAAATCACTTTTCTGCTTTGACAATAGGACCCGCAGATGAGAGGTATTTTAAGGTGCTTCCTGGGTGCCGACACAAAAGGCCTTTATTGTAGATTCAGGGAGACAACTGAATACGTCAGCAGGGAGGGGACAACCCAAATGAGGAGCACTAGGCTTCAAAGAGCAAAAATCACTTTTCTGCTTTGACAATAGGACCCGCAGATGAGAGGTATTTTAAGGTGCTTCCTGGGTGCCGACACAAAAGGCCTTTATTGTAGATTCAGGGAGACAACTGAATACGTCAGCAGGGAGGGGACAACCCAAATGAGGAGCACTAGGCTTCAAAGCAGCAGCACACCACGCGGTCAGCCCGGGGGATAACTAATACTGAACAGGAGAATTCAAAGATGAAGGAGACATTCTGAATATTCTGTGGAAACATGAACTCATGTGGCAATTAAAGCTGAACTCTTTTAGGAAGCCTTGACTAAACTACTACTGTTCAATTAAAAGTGTACTGGAACTTAGAAAATTGCCACATTGTTTACATGACTAATTTTATTTTATTTTATTCTACCAGCTGGTTTTAAATACCATTTTAAATCAGTTGTAATTTAAGTGCATATTTTGTTTCCATCTTCTTTGAAGCAGTCACCAAAGCCGTAGACAAGGTTAAGGTGGTTCACACAGCCTATCTAGAGCTTGCCAAGGCTTTTGACACCATCCCCCACTCTGGAATTATAGATAAACTTACTAAACTAGGTATAAATCCCTATGTCACAAGATAGGTTACCAACTGGCTCACTGACAAAACCCACACTGTGAAAGTAGCAGACTCCAAATCCGACTTCAGACCAGTGACAAGTGGAGTACCACAGGGTTCAGTCCTGGGTCCTCTCCTGTTTGGTATCTACTTCTCTGAAGTACAGGCTAACATAGAAGGTCTTTGGCTAACGAAGTTCGCAGATGACTGCAAACTAGGAGCCATAATCGAAACTGCTAACGATGTGGACATCCTACAAAAGGGCCTCACTGAGACAGATGCCTGGTGTCAAAGCCATGGCCTCAAGCTCAATGCCAAAAAGTGCATTGTCATCCCCTTTGGTAAAAACTCTGTACCCATGAACTACAACATAGGCGGTAGTATACTTAACACTGGTGGACAGCAGTCTCTCCTTTGATAATCACATCGCCACAGTCATCAGGAAATCCTTCTACGTGGCACACCTCATCACAAAAGGTTTCTCATCCAGAAAAAAAGAGGTCATTGTTCCCCTCTACTCATCACTCATTAGACCCATTATAGAGTACAATGCCCCTTTTGGTATGTACCTCACAAGACATCTACAACAACTGGAAAGGCCACAGAAATACCTCACAAAGAGGATTATCGGCCTCAAACACATGCCCTATGCAGACGGTCTCAAAAAACTCCAGCTTTACTCTGTCGCATATCGCCTACTCAGCGGTGATCTCTGCCTAACATACAAAGCTATGTCAAACCCAGAGCTGTTGGACATGCTCCACTTAAAGAAATCTCAATCCCTCTGAGCTACACACTCTAGGGACCTAAACCTTGTCACCGCAATAAACAAAACATGCTGGAGGGATAGATTCCTGTCCCAGAGACTTCCCATACTCTGGAATAAACTACGTATCTATATCAAACAAAGCTCCTCATTAGCACTCTTCAAGAAAAAAAGATGGGAAATAGGAAATTCACCCCGGGAATCACCTCTGTGGCTCTGCTCGACAGTGGCACAGGAAAATAATTTTCTTGGGTGGCAAAAGCCAGGGTACCTTTTTGGCTGAGCTTGTATAGGCCCCAGGGCCGATAGCCTAGTACCTACCTATGAATCTATGAATCATCATACATTTTTTCTTATAATTTTTTCTTTTTCTGGTTCTCTTTTTTTTCCACTTTATTCAAAATGATGTGTAATAACAATACTAACTAATTATACAATAGTATTTTATAGATAGTTTTTAGGGTTCTTGTAAATAGACCTGAAGAAGTCTAGGACAAAAGCGATCTTTGTTAACAATAAGTTATGGAAACAGAATATGATTTTTACAATTGATTTTTTTACATGAAAAGTGTATATGTATATATTTAAATATATTTTTTGATTGCCAAATGAACTAAGGCTGATATATTTCCAGCCATGTAGCATATTGTCTTGGATAAAATAACAGACTTAATAATCTACTTAATAATCTGGTTAAATAAGAGGTACCACATCATTATAAATTTTATTTAAAATACATAAGGGCTATATTATTATGACAGCTACTAAGTAGGGCAGGACCAACTGGAATGTCACATTGATGGGGGAAGGGATGTAAATTTAACAGGTGTACCAATAACACTTTGTATTACAGCACAATAAACCACTCCCTTGCCTGATAAAAAGTATATATATATATATATATATTTAGAAAGCTTGTGAGGAAACTATTGCTCTGTTATTTTTGTTTTACTTGGATCGCTTGTCTGTGTACTTAAAGGATTTTCGACTGGAAACAGACTGCCTGCCTTGCTTGGATTAATTTCAGATACTTAGTAATTCTGTAGAATATTTCAAATTATATATATTTTATTATTTTTTTTTTATTTAAGACGAGTTTAGGTTCGCTACATCTCCTACTATTGTCTGATCTGATTAATATACAGTGATTAACTAAAGATATATGCAGTGAAAATGTTCCACTCAGAGAGAGGTTTCTTATACTGTTTTGTTTTTGGACATGTTTAGTGGGTTGTTTGAGACTTCGGGGATACCACGGAGATTACTTGTTTTTTTTTTTTTTTTTTTTTTTTTTGGATGACAATCTTCCATTCAACCTGCATATACAAAATTGCATAAGAAAAAAAATCATCGTAAACTAGGGAAACCTTAAAATTAGAAATTACAAAATGCTCCACTTTTCACTAGCAGTAAGGTCAACTATATTCTATATTTGTACACACACACACACACACATATATATATATATATATATATATATATATATATATATATATATATATATATATATATATAGGTTCATAGGCAGGTACTAGGCTATCTGCCTGAAGGCATTTATAAGCCTAGATGGAATGTGTTGGCTTTCGCCACCCCCTTAGATTAGTTCCCTGTGCCTCTGTCCAGCAGAGCCATTGAAGTGATCCTCGGGGTAAACTTTCTGTTTCCCATCCACTCAGCAAGGTTTCTCTTGAAGAGTGTTAGTGAGGAGCTCTGCCTAATGTAGATTGGGATCTTGTTCCAAAGCATGGGAAGTCTTGGGGACAGGAATCTATCCCTCCAGCACGTCCTATTTATTGTTGTGGTGAGGTTTAGATCCCTGGAGTATGTGGCTTGAGGGGATATGGTTTTCCCTAGGTGAAGCATGTCCATCAATTCTGGGTTGGACATGGCCTTGTATGTCGGGCAGAGATCACCTCTGAGTAGGCAGTATGCGACCAAGTACAGCTGGTGTTTCTTCAGTCGAACTGCATAGGGCATCTGCTTGAGGCCAGTGATCCTCTTGGTGAGGAACTTCTGTGGTTTTTCCAATTGTTGCAGGTGTCTTGTAAGGTACATCCCAAATGGGCAATGGGGCATTGTACTCTATGATGGGTCTGATAAATGATGCATAGAGGGGCCCAATGACCTCTTTCGATCTGGATGCAAACCCTTTTGTGATTAGGTAGGCCACATAGAAGGATTTTCTAACCACTTTGGTAATGTGATTATCAAAGGAGAGGTTACTATCTACTTGGGTCCCCAGATCCCTTATTACTTCTTCCGTATTTAGGAGGCTACCACCTATGTGGTAATTTGTGGGTACTTTGTTTTTTCCAAAGGGGATGACTATGCACTTTTTGGCATTTAGCTTGAGACCAAATACAGGCTTTGCTGTATTCTGGACTTTTGGAAAGTTCCTGTGTTGCCCATTTCCTTTCTTGGCTAAAGGGGGGCTTCTTTGTTCACCAGTGGCAATGGGGAGCTTAGAGCAGCCTATCTATCCCTGGAGGAGTGTTCCCAGCACAAGAATCTGGTAGTTAATTGGCTGTTTTGGGCCAATTTCTAGCTCTTTCAAGTCCCCCTGTATAAAACCCACTTAGGCATGGTTTTTGCACTTGTTACTACTCAGCCAAGCTCCTCGTGGTCCTGCAGAGTGGTGCTAGCAGCAGATAGGCTAAAAGAGCAACTGCTAACCTGATAAAAGTGTTTTTTTTCCTGCTACTACCTGGGCGACTGTCCGATCTAGCTAAACTGCAAGTATTTCTGCTTCTTGAATTGTTTTAAACTGTTTAAAGTTGTTTTTGCACCTGCACTTTTAAAGTTTGTCCTGTTTGTTGCATTTACCTGTTGAGGCTACACACTCAAGTGCGCTAGCCTGTGTTACATATTTATTGCATTTTCCTGCTGTTTGTTGCAAAAAAAAAAAAAAAAATTATCCTTGTTTCCCGACTTTCCTGACCTAGAGTAGTCCAAATACAGGCTTTGCTGTATTCTGGACTTTTGGAAAGTTCCTGTGTTGCCCATTTCCTTTCTTGGATAAAGGGAGGCTTCTTTGTTCACCAGTGGCAGTGGGGAGCTTGGATCAGCCTATCTATCCCTGGAGGAGTGTTCCCAGCACAAGAATCTGGTAGTCTATTGGCCGTTTTGGGCCAATTTCTAGCTCTTTCAAGTCCCCCTGTTTAAAACACACTTTGGTGCGGCTTTGCGTGATTTTGCACATAGCACAGCATCGGGCAGCTCTGCTTAATTGGGTTTAAACCATTCTGGGCTCCACAAAGTCTGCTCTTCACTTTTTCCCTTAGAACTGATCTAGTTCTCATAATAAACACCCTATTCCTACTCTAAAGCCTGGCACTTGCTCACTAAAGCAATTATATAAGTCAGCACTAAAAAATTAAAAGCACTACACCCTCACAAACTCCCCTTGAGTACCTTGTTCCCCATTAGCCCTTTTTTTCAATTATAAAGGAATTCCCAATACTATTCTAGCATGTCCAAAGGTCAATTGTCAATCTCCTCTCTGGTCCAGCTGGTGAATCTGGGAATCTTGAGGCAATGTTACAACTGACTCGTACACAGACAAACCTCTCCTCCTCCCAACAAATTCCAACACATGTGAGAGATGCAACCATATGGCCAAACTGGAGGCTAAGCTCTCTCAACTCAGTACTGGCATAACCAGTCAGGAGGAGAAGGAAACCACACTCACTGCAATTCCAGTCTCACATAGACCTACCACGACAGCAAACCAAACACATAAACACACAAAAACATACTCGGAGGCTCTAAATAAAAATCTGCCTAAGCAGCAGAGACCTACAAAGCAGACACCCAAGCAACCGCTACCCCAAAACAAAACACGTGCAGCACATAGCTCACAAAGCCAGTGTGCTGAACAGTCACAGCCCTTAAGGCTAAACAACACACCTGATACACTTGTAATAGGTGACTCTATCATTAGGCACACTGACGTCCTGCTCAACAGGCTGACCAAGGAGAAGGTCACGGTGAGCTGTCTGCCAGGCGCTAGGATCCGCCACATAACACAAGCACTCAGGTCACTCCAAGGCAAGTACAAATATGACTCAGTCATTGTCCATGCTGGTGTGAATGACCTGAGATGTACCTCCCTGGACTACATGAAAAGAGACATAGAGGAGCTCTCTGAGCATGTAGCCCAGGCCGGTATGACCCTGACCTTGAGTAGCATCTTACCCTCACCAAGAATGATGCCACAATATGAAGACAAGATGATCAATTTCAACAATTGGCTTAAGTATTGGTGTCATTCAAAGGGGATCCAATGCCTGTCAGCCTGGGATGACATGCTCGACAAGCCACGATGCTTCGCTAGGGACGGCTTGCACCTGTCACCCCTGGGCTTTTGGATATTGGCAAAGGCTCTTGTCACCCCCATAGTGTCTTTTTTAGGCAAGGCTCAAAAGATAAACCCACCTCCATAGGTATCACAAGGGATAAGAAACTAAGAGTAATGCTACTCAATGCCAGAAGTCTAAACCTCAAGATGCACGCACTCAAAACTCTCCTTAGCATGGAGAACATCAATATCTGTGCAGTAACAGAAACCTGGTTCAAGCCTCCCGAGAGCACCCCAGCACTACCAGGTTATACCTCATACCATGCTTTTCGGCCCCAAAACTTGGACCGAACCACAAAAGGAGGGGGAGTATCAATATTTGTCAAAGATACCCACACCTCCAGGTTGGTGGCACAGCACGAAGCATCAGAGACTATCCATGTGCAACTAAAAGTGGGTAAAACTGCCTTCCAGTTTATAGCCTGCTACAGACCACCATACCAAACACAGGAACCCCACTCGGCCTTCCTGAGAACACTGAAAAATATGAAGGTCTCTCCAAACACCATTATATTGGGCGACGTCAACTACCTAAACATAGACTGGGAGCATTACTCTAGCTCCAACACCCTAGCCCAAAGGTTCCTAGAATTTATAAACTCAAATGTATGGAACAACATGTTACCACTCCCGCAAGAGGGGAAAACATACAGGACCTGATCATCACCAACATGGGGGCTCTCACATGGGGGATACCTCACTGGTAAGATCAGACCATAAACTAATCTCACTGGATATTCCCATCCCGACCCCACTCCCTGCCCAGAAAACCACAGTGAAAAACTTTTCTAAAGCAAATTTCACACTCCTCAAAACCAAGGTGGAATCCTTCAAAGCCCCCGGGCCTGTGGAAAATATGGCCCAGACCACAGAATCCTTTATAAATGCATTCTATGAACACCTTCAGGAATGCATGGATCATGCAATCCCAAATATAACCAAGACCCAATCCTCCAAAGGCAGGTGTCCTGTCTGGTGGACCCCAGCCATAAACAAACTATACAGTAGAAGGAGGAAGCTACTACATGATAGAGCAAAATCCCAAAAAGGGAAGGCATCTCTGATCAGTATTAGCAAAAAACTACGGGCACTCATAAAATCGTCTAAGGCCAGCTTCGAGAGAAAAGTTGCACAGGACACTAAGGATAATCACAAGGCTTTCTTTAGTTATGTTAGGAACCTGGGTGGGAATTCCCAGATATGCTCAGAATTAGTCCAAAATGACAATAAATACACCAAACCCACAAACATTGCCAACATCCTAACTGAGAGGTTCAGCGCAAACTCCCCCCCCCACACCAAACGGGCAACTATCTATCCAGCAGAGTGCTGCCCCCCTGACATCTCAGATGCTCAGGTAAGAGCCGCCCTTTCCAAAGCAAAAAACACAGCATCAATGGGACCAGATGGTGTCCTGGGCTGCGTCCTACATGAACTCCAAAAAGAGCTAAACCCAAACATAAAACTACTGTTCAATCTCAGCCTTACTACAGGATATGTACCCAAAGAGTGGCGTACAGCAACAGTTTTCCCTCTCCACAAAGGTGGTGCCTCAACGGATTCTGGAAACTATTGCCCCGTAAGCCTGACTAGCTTGGTCTGCAAAGCTATGGAAAGGATCATCATGGACCTCATAAATAAAGATATTGGGGACCTACAGACACTGGGTCCTACCCGGTTCGGCTTTGTTAAGGGCAGATCCTGCCTCTTAAACCTGGTCGATTTCTTTGAAACAGTCACCAAGGCCATTGACGAGGGGAAGGTGGTCCACACAGCCTACCTGGACCTCACAAAAGCCTTCGAAACAATACCCCACTTGGGCATTATAGATAAGCTCACCAGCTTAAATATAAACCCCTATGTCACTAGATGGGTTGCAAACTGGCTCAAGGACAGAACCCACATGGTTAGAATTGCTGGAGCCATGTCAGACTCCAAACCAGTTACAAGTGGCATCCCAGAAGGCTCAGTCTTGGGACCTCCCTTGTTCGGTATATATTTCTCGGAGGTACAGGCCAACATGGAAGGACTGTGGCTGACCAAGTTCGCAGATGACTGCAAACTAGGCGCTATAATCGACTCTCCAGCCGACACAAGCATCCTGCAAAAGGGCCTCATAGAAACAGACAACTGGTGCCAGAGCCATGACCTCAAGCTAAATGCCAAAAAGTGTATAGTCATTCCCTTTGGCAAAAATAAAGTGCCCACAAATTACCACATAGGTGGTAATCCATTAAGTAGGGAAGAAGTAATTAGGGACCTGGGGACCCAAGTTGATAGCAATCTCTCATTTGAAAACCACGTGGCCAAAGTGGTTAGAAAAACATTTTATATAGCCCACCTAATCATGAAGGGATTCACATCTAGATCAGGGGAGGTCATCGTGCCTCTTTATTCATCCCTCATCAGGCCCATAATTGAGTACAATGCCCCTTTTGGGATGTACCTTACCAGACACCTGCAGCAACTGGAAAGACCCCAAAAGTACCTCACAAAGCGGATCAAAGGGCTCAAACAGATGCCATATGCTGCCTGGTTAAAGAAACTCCAGCTCTACTCAGTGGCATACCACCTGCTCAGAGGCGATCTGTGCCTGACATATAAAGCCATGTCCAACCCGGAATTAATGAACATGCTACACCTCAGAAAATCCAAATCCCATCGAGCTACGCGCTTGAGAGACTTGAACCTCAGCACTGAAATAAATAGGACATGCTGGAAGGACAGATTCATAACCCAGAGGCTCCCTTCACTCTGGAATAAAATCCCAGTCCAGGTTAGGCAGAGTCCCTCATTGACTCTCTTCAAGAGGAATCTTGATGAGTGGATGGGAGATCGTAGGTTTACCCCGGGTATCACTTCTGTGTCACTGTTAGACAGAGGCACAGTATACTAACCTCGAAAAAGGGCATAGCAAAATTAATTTAAAATGGGTGGCGAAAGCCAAACACACTCTGGCTAGGCTTATAAATGCCCTAGGGCAGATAGCCTAGTATGAACCTATGAACCTATGAACCATGGTTTTGACACCAGGTATCTGTCTCAGTGAGACCCTTTTGGAGGATGTCTGTGTTAGCTGGAGAGTCAATTATAGTCCCTAGTTTGCAGTCGTCTGTGAACTTGGTGAGCTATAGTCCTCCTGTGTTTGCCTGTAACTCTGAGAAGTATATACCAAACTGGAGGAGTCCTAGGACTGAGCCCTGAGGAACACCATTTGTAACAGGTTTAGAGTCAGACCTAGTTCCTGCAACTCTTACCATGTGGGTTCTGTCCGTGAGCCAGTTGGCAACCCATCTTGTGATGTAGGGGTTTATGTTCAGGCTGGTGAGCTTGTCTATAATACTTGAGTGGGAAATAGTGTTGAAGGCCTTAGTGAGGTCTAGGTAGGCTGTGTGTACCACCTTTCCCTCATCTATAGCCTTGGTAACTGTCTCAAAGATGTCCACCAGGTTTAGTAGGCATGATCTGCCCTTAACAAAGTCGAACTGGGTAAAGTCCAATGTTTGGAGGTTCCCAATGTCTCTGTTAATGAGTTCCATGATGATGCACTCCATAGCTTTGCAGACCAAGCTAGTCAGGCTTATAGGGAAATAGTTCCTTGGGTTTGTTGTGGCTCCACTTTTGTGGAGTGGAATAACCATTGCTGTGCACCACTCTGTGAGTACGTAGCCTGTGGAGAGGCTAAGTTTGAACAGTGTGTTTAGATGAGGGGTTAGTTTGTCTTTGAGCTTGTGTAAGATGCAGCCTGGGACACTGTCTGGTTCCATTGATGCTGTGTTTTTGGCTTTGGAGAGGGCTGTTTTAACATGAGTGTCTGTGATTTCAGGGACTCTACATTCTTCTGGTATGGTTATGGGCCCTTTTGGGGGTGAGAGAGGGGTGACGTTTGTGCTGAACCTGTCTGCCAGGATGTTGGCAATATCGGTCAGTTCAGTGTATTTTGTGCCACTCTGCACTAACTCTGAGCAGATCTGAGCATTGCCACTTAGATTCTTGACATAGCTAAAGAATGCCTTGTGGTTATCTTTGGAGTCCTTGGCAATTTTTCTTTCAAAGCTCGGCTTGGATGATTGTATGAGGGATCGTAGTTTCTTGCAGATACTGATCAGGGATGTCTTCCCTTCTTGGAATTTTACTCTTTTCTGTACTAGTTTCCTCCTTCTATTGTATAGCTTGTTTATGGCAGGAGTCCACCAGATTGGTTTCCTTTTCTTGGAGGAGTGAGTCTTGGTTTTGCTTGGGATGGCATGATCCATGCATTCTTGTAGGTGCCCATACAATGCATTAGTAAATTATTTTGCAGCTTGGACAGAGTTATCCTTCAGCATGGGGGCTTTGAAACTTTCCACCTTGGTCTTAAGTAATGTGAAGTTGGCTTTTGAAAGTTTTTCATGGTGGTTTTCTTGTCCGGGGGTGGGGGCAGAATGTGGATATCCAAAGTGATTTGTTTATGGTCATATCTAACTAGCGAGGGGTTGACCTCTGGTATAGAACACTGGTTGTCCATGTTGGTGATGACCAGATCCAATATGTCGTCACCTCTGGTGGGAGTGTTGACCAGTTGAACCAGGGTTTTTGAGTTTATAAATTCTAGGAAATGTTGGACAAAGGAGTTGGTACTTGAGTAGTTCTCCCAGTTAATGTTTGGGTAATTGAAATCACCCAATATTAGGGTATTTGGTAGGACCTTTATGTTTCCCAGTGTTTCCAGAAATGCGGAATGGGGGTCCTGGGACATGGTGGGTGATCTGTAGCAAGCTACAATTTGAATTGCAGTTTTGCCCATTGTTAATTGCACGTGGATGATCTCTGAAGCATCGTGCTGTGCCACTAACCTGGAAATGTGGGTATCCTTAATGAATATGGATACGCCTCCGCCTTTTGTATTTCGGTTTGGGTTCTGTGGCCAAAATGTATGGTATGAGTTGTAGCCTGGTAGTGCTGGGGTACTCTCTGGAGCCTTAAACCAGGTTTCTGTTACTGCACATATCTCGATTTTCTCCGTACTGAGGAGTGCCTCAAGTGCATGCATTTTGAGGTTTAGACTTCTGGCATTGAGCATTACCCTCAGTTTCTTGTTACTTGTGCTATTTACAGCGATGGGTTTGTCTTTTGAGCCTTGCCTAAAAAAGGCACTATGGGGGTGGCAAGAGCCTTGGCCAGTATTCAAAAGCCTAAGGGTGACAGGTGCAAGCCATCTCTAGCGAAGTATATATATATATATTTATTTATTTATATTTATAGAAAAATATAGGTTCATAGGTTGGTACTAGGCTATCGGCCCTAGGGCCTATACAAGCCTAGCCATAACAATTCTCTGGCTATTTCTTCCCACACTATTTACTTCCCTGGACCCCTGTCTAGCAGGGTGACTGACGTGACTCCCCGGGGTGAATTTCCTTTCTCCCATCCAATCATCAAGGTTCCTTTTGAAGAGGGCCAAAGAGGCGCTCTGCTTGACATGTATGGGCAGTCTGTTCCAGAGTCTGGGGAGTCTCTTGGTCAGGACCCTATTCCTCCAGCATGTTTTGTTTATTGTGATGACAAGGTTTAGATCCCTGGAAACTGTGGCTCTGAGGGATTGGGATTTCTTTAAGTGTAGCACATCCAACAGCTCTGGGTTTGACATGGCTTGTATGTTAAGCAGAGATCGCCTCGGAGTAGACGATATGCGACAGAGTATAGCCGAACTTTTTTAAGACGGTCAGCATAGGGCTTCTGTTTTAGGCCTGTGATTCTTTTAATGAGGTATTTCTGTGGCATTTCCAGTTTTTGCAGATGTCTTGAGAGGTACATACCAAATGGGGTGTTGTATTCTATAATGGGTCTAATGAGGAATGAGTACAGTGAGACAATGACCTCCTTTATTCTGGATGAAAAGCCCTTAGTGATGAGATGTGTCACATAGAAGGATTTCCTGACTGTTGTGGCGATGTGATTATTGAAGGTGAGACCACTGTCCACCTGTGTCCCTAAGTCTCTTATCACACTTTCGATTTTTAATGTACTGCCACCTATGTGGTAATTCATGGGTACATGTTTTTTCCCAAAGGGGATAACTATACATTTCTTGGCATTGAGCTTGAGCCCATGGCTCTGGCACCAAGCATCTGTTTCTGTAAGTCCCTTTTGTGGAGTATCCACATCATTTGGGGATTCAATAATGGCTCCCAGTTTGCAGTCATCTGCGAACTTTGTTAGCCAGAGTCCCTTAGTGTTGGCCTGTACTTCAGAGAAGTAGATGCCAAACAAGAGAGGTCCCAGGACTGAACCCTGGGGTACTCCACTTGTCACTTGTCTGGAGCTGGATTTGGAGTCAGCTACTTTTACAGTTACAGTGTGTGTTCTGTCAGTAAGCCAGTTGGCAACCCATTGAGTGATGTAGGGATTAATGCCCAACTTAGTAAGTTTATCTATGATTCCAGAGTGGGGGATGGTGTGAAAGGCCTTGGCGAGGTCCAGATAGGCTGTGTGGACAGTCTTACCCTCGTCCACAGCTCGGGAGAATGATTCGAAGAAGTCAATCAGGTTCAGGAGACAAGATCAGCCCTTCACGACCCCAAACTGGGTGGGGTCCAGTGTTTTAAGGTCGCCAATGTCTTTGTTTATAAGTTCCATGATAATAAATTCCATGGCCTTGCAGATCAGGCTCGTCAGACTGATAGGGTGGTAGTTCCCGGGATCCAAGGTGGATCCCCCCTTGTGGAGTGGGATAACTGTAGCTGTGCGCCACTCAGTGGGCATGAAGCCTGAGGTGAGGGTATGATTAAACATGACACTTAGGTGAGGTGCCAGTTCATTTTGTAGTTCATGTAGTACACAGTTCGGGATGTCATCTGGTCCCATGGATGCTGTATTCTTAGCTTTGGAGAGTGCGTTTTTTACCTTTGTGGCCGTTATTACCGGAATTTGGCAATCTTCCAGTATAGAGATGGGCCATTTAGGGGGTGAGAGGGGGGTGAAGTTGGCACTGAATCGATCTGCCAGGATACTGGCAATATCGTTGGGATCAGTATATTTAATGCCATTCTGTTGTAGCTCAGAGCAGATCAGAGCATTGCCATTTAGATTCTTGACATATAGAATGTCTTGAGGTTGTCTTTGGAATCTTTGGCAATTTTATGTTCGTAACTAGCTTTGGAGGATTTTATGAGGGATCTCAGCTTCTTACTAAGGCTGGTAAGGGAGTTTTTTGCATCCTGGGATTTTCCTCTTTTCGGCAACAGTTTCTTCCTTTTGTTGCAAAGTTTGTTTATGGCAGGAGACCACCAGATTGGCTTCCTTTTTTTGGAGGAGAACATCTTGGGATGGCACGATTCATGCACGAGTGGATGTGCTCGTACAGTGCCTTAGTATAAGATTCAGCAGTCGAACTTTCAGCTCCCGTCTACATAGGTGTCATGAAGTTTGTCACTTCTGACTTGAGTAGCATGAAGTTGGCTTTGGAGAAGTTTTCTATGGAGGTTTCCTTACTGGGGGGTGGGAGTGGGATGTGAATGTTAAGGGTGATTAGCTTATGGTCTGACCTGACCAACAAGGTGGTGATCATAAATGTGGAGCATCGATTTCCCATGTTGGTAATTACCAGGTCTAGGATATTGGAGCCCCTGGTGGGACTATGGATTAGTTGATCCAGGGCATTGGAATTTATGAATTCCAAGAACCGTTGGGCAAAGGTGTTGGTACAAGAGTAGTTTTCCCAGTTAATGGCAGGGTAGTTGAAATTAGGGTGTTTGGTTGTATATTAATATTTTCCAGTATGTTTAGAAAGGTGTAGTGAGAATCTTGGGGCATGGTGGGGGATCTGTAGCAAGCTACAGTTTGGATTGCAGTCTTACCTAGTGTTAGTTGCACCTGGAGAATTTCAGATGCATTGTGTCAGGCAACTAACCTGGTGGTGTGAATATCCTTGGTGAATATGGACACTCCTCCACCTTTAGTGTTTCGATCCTGGTTTGGTGGCTGAAAAGTGTGGTAAGAGTTGTAGCCTGGTATTGCAGGGGTGCTCTCTGGGGCCTTGAACCAGGTCTCAGTTACTGCACAGATATTGATGATCTCCATTTTTAGGAGTGCCTTGAGAGAGTGCATTTTGACATTTAGACTTCTAGCATTACCTCTAGATTTTGCATGCTTGTACCTGTTACAGTGGTGGTTTTGTCCTTTGAATCTTGCCTAAAAAAGGTGCTATAGGGGTGGCAAGAGCCTTAGCCAGTAACCTGAATCCCAGGGGCAACAGGTGCAGACCATCTCTGGCAAAGCATCGTGGTTTGTCAATCATGTCGTTCCAGGCAGACAGATACTGGATCCCATTTGAATGACACCAGAAGCTTAGCCAATTGTTGAAGTCAATCATTTTGTCATTGTACTGCGGTATCATTTTGGGTGATGGCAGAATGCTGCTCAGGGCTAGGGTCATACCTGCCTGCCCCGGCCTTGAAGCAGCAGCTTAACAGTTACAGCTTTAGTTTCCCAGCAAGTTTTCAGAAACTCTTAAGGGTCTGCACCTAAACGTTCTTCAATTTATATTGCTGTATACTTTAACCTAATAGTTAAGATGGTTAAGAACAGATTAGATAGATATTCAAGCTCTGTATTGTTCACCCTAGGATTTTACAAAGGTGTGGTCAAAGTACAGTAGCTCAAAGTAGCAAGGGCAGTACCAGAAAAATATACCATTTGTTGTTAAATGGATGGTGATTAACGTGGTTACTGAAAGTGGAAAATGTTTTCTGCTGGGCAATATGGCCGTTACATACACCCATTATGGAGCCAGTCTAAGACAGTATGCTTGGAAGTTGATTGGGTCAGAAACCAGTTAAGAAAAGGATTAAACTGCTCAGTATTATCAACCATGTGCAGGCAAGCAGGTGAAAAATCACAAAGTAAAAAAGTTTAGTGTGCTAAGAGAAGAGGTAAAATGCAGTAATCCAATTCATTAGAAGTGTAAGAGGATTATAAAGGGTATTAACATAGTCTATAGAAAACCAACTGACTGTAAGCAAGCAAGTCAGGCTCAAAGTACTACATTAGCCTAGAATCCCCTTGAGTACCCATTTCCCTATAGGTCCCTTCTGACTCAGTTACACAGCAAACTTTTTCACTTTTTCTAGCATGTCGAAGGGTCAGTTGCTAGCGTCCTCTCCTGTTCAGCTGGTGAATCTGGGCATCTTGAGGCAATGTTACAATTGCCTCATGTACACAGACAACCCACTCCTTCTCCCACAAAACACAAATACATGTGAGAGATGCAACTATATAGCCAAACTGGAGGCTGAGCTCTCTCAACTCAGGACTGGCAAGACCAGACAGGAGGAGAAGGAAACCACGCACACCACAAACCCAGTTTCACATAGAACTATCACAACTGCAAAACAAACACATAAACACACAAAGACATACTCAGAGGCACTGATCTACCAAAACTACAGAGGCCTCCAAAGCAGACACCCAAGCAACTGCCACCTCAAGACATAAGACATGCAACACATAGTTCTCAAAGTCAGTGTGCTAAACAGTCACAGCCCTTAAGGCCAAACACAATGCCAGACACACTTGCTATAGGTGACTCCATAGTCAGACACGCTGACGTCCCACTCACCAGACTGAACAAGGAAAAGATCACAGTAAGCTGCCTGTCAGGCGCTAGAATCCGCCACATAACACAAGCACTCAGGTCACTCCACAGCAAGTACAAGTATGACTCAGTCATTGTCCATGCCGGTGTGAACGACCTGAGACGTACCTCCCTGGACTACATGAAAAGAGACATAGAGGAGCTCTCAGATTATGTAGCCCAGGCCAGTATGACCCTGACCCTGAGCAGTATCCTACCCTCACCAAGAATGATGCCACAATACAGAGACAAAATGATCAGCTTTAATAATTGGCTTAATTACTGGTGTCATTCTAAGGGGATCCAATGTCTGTCTGCCTGGGATGACATGCTTGACAAGCCACGCTGCCGCAAGGGACAGCTTGCACCTGTCACCCTGGGCTTCCGGATATTGGCAAAGGCTCTTGCCACCCCATAGTGCCTTTTTAGGCAAGGCTCAAATGATAAACCTACCACCCTAGAAAACAAAAATGGAGAAAAACTAAGGGTAATACTGCTCAATGCCAGAAGTCTAAACCTCAAGATGCACGCCCTCGAAGCCCTCCTCAGTATGGAGAACATCGATGTCTGTGCTGTGACTGAAACCTGGTTCAAGGCTCCTGAGAGCACCCCAGCACTATCAGGTTATACCTCATATCATGCGTTCGGCCCCAAAATCCGGACCGAACCACAAAAGGAGGGGAGTATCCATATTCATAAAGGATACCCACACCTCCAGGTTAGTGGCAACGCACGAAGCATCGGAGATCATCCAGGTGCAATTAACCATAGGTAAAACTGCCCTACAGTTTGTAACATGCTACAGACCACCTTCTCAAACTCAGGAAACCCACACAGCCTTCCTGAAGACACTGGAGAGTATGAATGTCTCTCCAAACACCATCATATTGGGTGACTTCAACTACCCAAATATAGACTGGGAACATTACTCAAGCCCCAACACCCTAGCCCAAAGGTTCCTTGAGTTCATAAACTCAAATGCTATGGAACAACTAGTCACCATTCCCACAAGAGGAGAAAATATACTAGACCTGATCATCACAAACATGGGGACAAAATGCTCCACACCGAAGTATATCCCTCATTGGTGAGATCAGACCATAAATTAATCTCACTGGAGATCCACATCCCACCCCCACCCCAGCAAAAGACCACAGTGAAGAACTTCTCAAAAGCAAACTTCACACTTCTTAAGACTGGAGTGGTATCCTTCAAGGCCCCGAGCCAGTGGAAACCACAACCCACGCTGCTGAAACCCTTACAAATGCCTTCTACGAGCACCTCCAGGAATGTATGGATCAAGCAATCCCTAATAAAATCAAGACCCTTTCCACCAAAGGCAGGCCGGTCTGGTGGACCCCAGCCATAAACAAACTCTACAACAAGAGGAGAAAGCTACTACATGACAGAGCAAAATCCCTAAAAGGGAAGGCATCTCTGATCAATACTAGCAAAAAACTACGATCACGCATAAAATCATCCAAGGCCAACTTTGAGAGAAAAATCGCTAATGACACAAAAGACAATCATAAAGCCTTCTTTAGCTATGTTAGAAACCTGGGTGGAAACCCCAGATATGCTCAGAATTAGTCCAAAATGATAAAAAAAAATCACTGAACCCACATACATTGCCAACATACTGGCAGACAGGTCCAGTGCAAATTTCTCCCCTCCCTCCCCCCCAAAAGGAGAAATATCTATCCCACCAGAGTCTAGCCTCCCAAACATCTCAGATGCCCAGGTGAGAGCTGCTCTCTCTAAAGCAAAAAACACAGCATCAATGGGATCGGACGGTGTCCCCGGCTGTGTGCTACACGAACTCAATGAGGAACTAAACCCACACATAAGGCTGCTGTTTAATCTTAGCCTTACTACAGGATACGTACCCAAAGAATGGCGTACGGCAACTGTGGTCCCACTCCACAAAGGCGGTGCTTCTACGGACCCTGGAAATTACCGCCCCATAAGCTTGACGAGCCTTGTCTGGAAAGCTATGGAGAGGATCATAATGGAACTCATAAATAAAGATATTGGGGACCTACAGACACTGGATCTTACCCAATTTGGCTTTGTCAAGGGCAGATCCTGCCTCTTGAACTTGGTCAACTTTTTTGAAACAGTCACTAAGGCCATTGATGAGGGTAAGGCAGTTCACACAGCCTACCTTGACCTAGCAAAAGCGTTCGACACAATACCCCACTTGGGCATCATAGAAAAGCTCACCAGCTTAGATGTAAACCCATATGTCACAAGATGGGTTGCAAACTGGCTCAAGGACAGAACACACAGGGTTAGAGTTGCTGGTGCCATGTCAGACTCTAAGCCGGTCACGAGCGGTGTCCCACAGGGCTCAGTCCTGGGCCCCTCTTGTTCGGCATTTATTTTTCTGAAGTGCAGGCAAACATAGGGGGATTGTGGCTGACAAAATTTGCAGATGACTGCAAACTGGGCACCATAATTGACACTCCATCAGACACAGACATCCTCCAGAGAGGTCTCATAGAAATGGATAACTGGTGCCAGAGCCATGGCCTTAAGCTAAATGCCAAAAAATGTATAGTCATACCCTTTGGGAAAAACAAGGTCACCCCTAATTACCACATAGGTGGTAATCCATTAAACACAGAAGAAGTTATCAGGGACCTGGGGACCCAAGTTGACAGTAACCTCTCTTTTGACACTCACATTGCCAAAGTGGTTAGGAAGACCTTCTACATTGCCCACCTGATCATGAAGGGATTCACATCCAGATCAGGAGAGGTCATTGTACCCCTGTACTCTTCACTTATCAGACCAATGATTGAGTACAACGCCCCATTCGAATGTACCTTACCCGACACCTGCAGCAGTTGGAAAGACCCCAAAAGTTCCTCACCAAAAGGATAAAGGGGCTCAAACATATGTCATACGATGCCCAACTGAAGAAACTCCAGCTCTATTCAGTCGCATACCGTCTGCTCAGAGGTGATCTGTGCCTGACATACAAGGCCATGTCCAACCTGGAATTAATGGACATGCTCCACCTCAAAAAATCCAAATCCACCAGAGCCACGAGAGCAAGAGACTTAAACCTCAACACGGATATAAATAGGACGTGCTGGAGGGACAGATTCATCACCCAGAGACTCCCTACACTATGGAACAGAATCCCAGTCCATGTGAGGCAGAGCCCCTCACTGACTCTGTTCAAGAGAAATCTTGATGAGTGGATGGGAGATCATAGGTTTACCCCAGGAATCATCTCTGTATCACTGCTGGACAGAGGCACAGCAAACTAATGGGTATAATATTCTCATCCTAAGGGGTGGTGAAAGCCACACACACTCTGGCTAGGCTTATAAATGCCCTAGGGCAGATAGCCTAGTATGAACCTATGAACCTATGAACTAAGGCACTGTACAAGCACATCCATTCATGCATGAATCGTGCCATCCCAAATAGATCCAAGATGCTCTTCTCCAAAAAAAGGAAGCCAATCTGGTGGTCCCCTACTATAAACAAACTATACAACAGAAGGAAGAAACTGTTGCAGAAAAGAGAAAAATCCCAGGATGCAAAAAACTCCCCCACCAGCCTCAGTAAGAAGCTGAGATCCCTCATAAAATCCTCAAAAGCTAGTTATGAAAATAAAATTGCCAAAGATTCCAAAGACAACCACAAGGCATTCTATAACTATGTCAAGAATCTAAATGGCAATACTCAGATCTGCTCTGAGCTACAACAGAATGGCATTAAATATACTGATCCCAAGGACATTGCCAATATCCTGGCAGATCAATTCAGTGCCAACTTCACCCCCCTCTCACCCCCTAAAGGGCCCATCTCAATACCAAAAGCTTGCCAAATTCCGATAATCACGGCCACACAGGTAGAAACCGCACTCTCCAAAGCTAAGAATACAGCATCCATGGGACTAGATGACATCCCAGACTGTGTACTATATGAACTACAAAATGAACTGGCACCTCACCTAAGTGTCATGTTTAATCATAGCCTCACCTCAGGCTTCGTGCCCACTGAGTGGCTCACAGCTACAGTTATCCCACTCCACAAGGGAGGATCTGCCTTGGATCCCGGGAACTACTGTCCCATCAGTCTGACAAGCCTGATCTGCAAGGGCATGGAACGTGTTATCCTGGAACTTATAAACAAAGACATTGGCAACCTTCAAACACTGGACCCCACCCAGTTTGGGTTTGTGATGGGCCGATCTTGTTTCCTAAATCTGATTGACTTCTTCGAATCAGTCTCCAGAGCTGTGGACGAGGGTAAGGTGGTCCACACAGTCTATCTGGACCTCACCAAGGCCTTCGACACCACCCCCCACTCTGGAATCATAGATAAACTTACTAAGCTGGGCATAAATCCCTACGTCACTCGATGGGTTGCCAACTGGCTTACTGACAGAACCCAGACTGTAAATGTAGCCGACTCCAAATCCAGCTCCAGATAAGTGGAGTACCTCAGGGTTCAGTCCTGTGACCACTCTTGTTTGGCATCTACTTCTCTGAAGTACAGGCCAACACTAAGGGACTCTGGCTAACATAGTTTGCAGATGACTGCAAACTGGGAGTCATTATTGAATCCCCAAATGATGTGGATATTCTACAAAAAGGCCTTACAGAAACAGATGCCTGGTGCCAGAGTCATGGGCTCAAACTTAATGCCAAGAAATGTATAGTTATCCCCTTTGGGAAAAAAAATGTACCCATGAATTACCACATAGGTGGCAAGACGCTAAACGTCGAAAGTGTGATGAGAGACTTAGGGACACAGGTGGACAGTGGTCTCACTTTCGATAACCACATCGCCACAATAGTCAGGAAATCCTTCTATGTGGCACACCGGATCCATGTAAGTACATCGACAGTTCAAAAGAACGAAAATCACTACTTCGAAACGAAAGCATCGACCATTGAAAACCTCGACAATACGGTCACGTAAAGTAAAGTAAAGTAAAGTCACAAAAACAAGTGCTAACATGGGTCCTGCAAGGGGGAAGTAAAGGATATGATATGATACTGTACCCATACTAAACTCCGCAATATCATATCCTTTACTTCCCCCCTGCAGGACCCATGTTAGCACTTGTTTTTGTGACTTTACTTTACTTTACGTGACCGTATTGTCGATGTTTTCAACGGTCGATGCTTTCGTTTCGAAGTAGTGATTTTCATTCTTTTGAACTGTTGATGTACTGACATGGATCCAGCACACCTTATCACTAAGGGCTTTTCATCCAGAAAAAAGGAGGTTATTGTCCCACTGTACTCATCCCTCATTAGACCCATTATAGAGTATAATGCCCCATTTGGTATGTACCTCACAAGACATCTGCAACATCTGGAAAGGCCACAGAAATACCTCACTAAAAGAATCACAGACCTAAAGCAGATGCCTTATGCTGACCATCTAAAAAAACTCCAGCTATACTCTGTGGCATATCGTCTACTCAGAGGCGATCTCTGCTTAACATACAAGGCCATGTCAGACCCTGAGCTGTTGGACATGCTACACTTAAAGAAATCCCAATCCCTCAGAGCCACACGCTCCATGGATCTAAACCTTGTCATCACAATGAACAAAACATGCTGGAGGGATAGGTTCCTGACCCAGAGACTCCCCATACTCTGGAATAGACTGCCCATACATGTCAAGCAGAGCACCTCATTGGCCCTCTTCAAAAGGAACCTTGATGATTGGATGGGAGATAGGAAATTCACCCCGGGGATCATGTCAGTCACCCTGCTAGACAGGGGCCTAGAGAAGTAAATATTGTGGGAAGAAATATCCAGGGAATTGTTATGGCTAGGCTTGCATAGGCCCTAGGGCCAATAGCGTAGTACCAACCTATGAACCTAAATGGAAGTGAGAAGGTATTCCACTGCCAAAATAGACTGAATAGTAGAATGAGAGGAACAGGAGCAATGACCAGGAGGGAACATTAAGGACAGAGAGAGAGAAGGAGGGAGATTATTAGAGAGATGAGCATATTACAGGAGGACATTAGGGAGGAAAATAAATAGTAAAAAGTATTGGTTGAAGAGGTAGAACAGCAAACATTCGTAGCTATCATTAAAATGAGAGATTCTTTGGATGTTATGCCATTGCTACCTGGAAAATATGGAGTTTTTAGGCATATTTAGTGAGCCGTGTATCTGTCTTGAGGGTTGTGTAGGGACAAGTACACGTGTCAGATATTTTGTTAGACTTGTCACGACATTGGAAAGGTTGTTAATATGTTCAATGGATAACATGATAGAGTTCCATGAGAGGGCTATAATTAGCTGGAATAGACAGAGAAAGTGTTTCCTGTTGACAAATGTGGTTTGTAGATAGTGAGAAGCATTTTGTTTTCAGATCAAAATGGTCTAGAAAGGATGTACATATGTAATAAGTCTAATAGGGCTTTGCTTTTTTCTGGTTCATCAATTTATGGACTAGGAATTGTTGGGTGTGAGTGAGGGTAATTCAAGCCAATCAAGCTGTGTTAGTGCTGAACAGTAATGAGTTCTGTTTGGTGTCAAATGTTGCTTTTTTGTTGTAGCACAAACTAGTTTAATTTATTTTGGATGGAAGCCTGAAGGTTAAGCAGTAAGGAGGATCCATTTATTAAGTCTAGAGGTCAGGATTTTCCCTGGATGAGTTAGCAAAGTTGTTTTTTGGTTCCATAGAATGTCCCTAATTTTTGGTGATTTTTTTTTTTGATAACCTGTTGCACATGTAAGTCAAATTTCAGGTTATCATCAATTGTCATGTCTAGTAACTTTGTATGGGAGATGACTTCTATAGGGGTGTTATCAGAGGCTGTAATTGAGAAATATTGTTTGAGGTGTGCAAGGGGCTTTTGGAAGGAATAGCAGTAGCTCCTTAACATTAAGATTGTGACTCTTTTAAAAACATACACCAGCTAGCACTTCCTTTATGTGCTTCCTTAGTACCTTGGGTTGGGAATTGCTGGTCTTACAGCCTGGGACAGTACTGCCACTAGGGGAAGGGGACACAGACCATTTTAAATTAATCCACTGATTCTAGTAAACTAAAGATCATGGGAGCTTAACAACAAGATTAATGGCTTTCAAATGTATTACAACTGGCTTTGATGTCCTGTGCTTAACTTGTACACTGGTGGATTACTCACCAAGGTCAAAAGTACAACATAAACATTTATTGATAGCTTGTACTGTGGTAGTCCGTTATCATGGAGAAGGTACGGTTGTGTAAATTCTAACCGTACTTTTGCAGTATTCGATCACCTGCAAAGTATAGGCCAACGTCTGGCCTGTATAACAAAGCCTTTAGTATTTACAGCTGTTATACATCACATGTAAACATCCCGTGGAAGGAATACAGCATAAAGAGAAAGTACAGATGCACACACAGAACTGAAAAAGCCCCAGGAGGAACAGAATATGCTTATGGACAAGGAAGAACATGTATATCCAGAAGGAGAAAAGGTAGAAGAACCTGTCAACCAGAAGGGCAAGAAAGGAGAGCAGAGGGAGAGAATACTGCAACAGCGAAGAGAAAGACATCTAGTGTTAGGGTAAGAGTTTACACACCCGTACTATGTCCTTCCATATCACTGCTGCAGTGTTTCTAAAAGAAGGGGGAGTACAAAAGCTCAAGAGAAAGCCTGGGAGAAGGATGGCACTGAAAATCCCTCCAGAAACCCATGCAGGATAGCCTTGGCAAAGCCAGCTCTAGCCCTGGAAAAGACATCTAGATTGTAATGCTTAGTGAAGGTATGAACAGAAGACCACGTAGCAGCCTCAGAGATGGAACTGACATCCAGCCCCTTGAAATGCACCAGAGGAAGCAATAGCCCTAGTACAATTCGCATTGACAGAAGATGAAAGACATCTACCATGAAAATAATTACAAAAAAATGGCCCTAGAAATCCAGGAAGAGACTGGGCTTTGCTTTTTCTAAGCAAACAAAGGATGACAGAAAACAACATTCTACTTAGATTTACCAATATACTTAGTTTTACCCAAATATATGAGCTGTCTACGCAAATCCAAGGTGTGACAAACCTTCTCACTGGCAGACAATGGAGAAGAAAAAAAGGAAGCAAGATGAACACACTGATTAAGCGAGAACTCATTGACCACCTTAGATATAAAAGAGGGACTGATACAAAGAGACACCCTGTCTCTGTGAAAAACTAAACAAAAGAAGGAACATCCATGAGAACCTGAAGCCTTGCACTCTCTTAGCTGAAGTGAGAGCTAGAAGAAGTGCAGTTTTTCAAACACAATGTTGTAGGAAAGCTGAAGTAGCAGGCTCAAAAGGAGCCAGAGTCATTTTTTTTCAACACAAAGTTGAAGTCCCAAGAAGGTGGAATTTGCTTGCTGTGAGGCCTGATATGAAGAATGCCTTTAAGAAATTGCTTGATCTCAAATCTAGAAGCCAGATTTGGAGCCAAGGGCAGACAAATGGAGATTGCTGACAGATGAGCTTTAACTGATATGATAACCCAGCATGGAGCAGATCACACAAATGAGAGAACCATAGGAACCTGCACAGATAAGTGTATCCTGGTTTTGAGAAAGGCACCAGACATCAAATCTTTTCCATTTGAAAAAACATGATTTCCTGGTAGTGGGTTTCCAGGCTTCCTGTAAGACCCTAAGCATGTACTCAGAAAAGAGATGCCTAAAAGAGGGAACAAAACCCTATCGCCCACAGTATCTGTTAAACAGTGGAAGAATGTGGATGGATAAGAACCCCCTTACCTTTTGTGAGAAGGCCCACCTGGTGAGGTAACTTGTGCTGATTGCCCCTGGCCAAGTGAGAAAGAAGGGGGAACCAATGCAGTCTGGGCTGACAGGGAGTCACTACCAAGATTTCTAGAGAGTCGTGCCTGATGTTGTGCAAGGCCTTCAGAAGCAGAGGAAGGGAAGGCATAAGGAAACATCTCCTTCCAAGGAAAAGATAGGGCACCAGAGGAGGACGTGGGACTCTGGAACAGAGAGGAAGTTGTCTATTCAGTGGTGAGGCACAAAGATCTACCCAAGGAATACCCCACCAATGGAAAACATGCAGGAACACATCTCTATGACACATCCATTCATTAGCTTGTGTGCTGGACCTGCTCAAAGAGTCTGCCACTAAATTGTGCTGTATAAACTACCTGAACAATCACTTGACACTGGACAGATAGACCTGAGACCTGAAGAGCTAGTCTACAAAGACAATAAGACCTTGTACACCCTTGTTTGTTGACATACCACATTACAGTGGTCTGGTCTGTGAAAATTTAGAGAGGTCCAGAATGAAACAGGGAAGAAAAAGTCTGAAGATGTAAAAGCAGGGCCCTCATCTCTGCTGATGTCATCTGACCTCTGATGCAGAGGCCGGAGACCTTGAACTGTGAGAGCAGGAGGCGGCCCCATCCCCTGTTTGAGGCATCTGTAAAAATTTCTTGAGTCTGGACTACAACTTGGAATGGCAGCCCTGGGTTGAGAGTGGGTTGATGACTGCAACACTGAAGCTCGAGCTTGAGACAAGGCAGGAAGGGGACTGGAAGCCCATTGGGGTGGTGATGTTGAAACTACGCTGGCCTGAGAAATCATTGCAGCTTTCTGATATGGAGCCTTGCCAGAGGAAGCATGGGAATGGTGGAGGCCATAAACCCTGAGAAAGTCCCTGGCCATGACTGACACCAGAGGAAGACGGGACTAGAAAAAGGAAATAAAAGACTGGGTCTTAGGGGTAGGCAGGGATGCCAGCAACCAAGGAATACGTGCTCCTGAGAAGGGGTTAGAGCTGATTTTTGAAAGTTTATGGTAAACCCCAGACTCTAACAGGAAAATAATAAACTAGAGATCCTGAAGCAGAGACTCTTGGGAGGAAGCTTCATTGAGCAGCTCGTCCAGATAAGGAAAGATCTGAACTCCTCTCATAGGTTCATAGGTTCATAGGCAGGTACTAGGCTATCAGCCCTGGGGCCTATACAAGCCCAGACAGAAAGGTACCCTGGCTTTTGCCACCCAAGAAAATTATTTTCCTGTGCCACTGTCGAGCAGAGCCACAGAGGTGATCCCCGGGGTGAATTTCCTATATCCCATCCAATCATCAAGATTTTTCTTGAAGAGTGCTAATGAGGAGCTTTGTTTGATATAAATAGGTAGTTTATTCCAGAGTATGGGAAGTCTCTGGGACAGGAATCTATCTCTCCGGCATGTTCTGTTTATTGTGGTGACAAGGTTTAGGTCCCTAGAGCGTGTAGCTTGGAGGGATTGGGATTTCTTTAAGTGGAGCATGTCCAACAGCTCTGGGTTTGACATAGCTTTGTATGTTAGGCAGAGATCACTTCTGAGTAGGTGATATGCGACAGAGTAAAACTGGAGTTTTTTGAGACGGTCTGCGTAGGGCATCTGTTTGAGGCCTGTAATCCTCTTTGTGAGGTATTTCTGCAGCCTTTCCAGTTGTTATAGATGTCTTGTGAGGTACATACCAAAAGGGGCGTTGTACTCTATAATGGGTCTAATGAGTGATGAGTAGAGGGGAACAATGACCTCTTTTTTTTCTGGATGATAAACCTTTTGTGATGAGGTGTGCCAAGTAGCAGGATTTCCTGACTACTGTGGCGATGTGATTATCAAAGGAGAGACTACTGTCCACCTGTGTCCCAAGGTCTCTTATCACACCTTCGGTATTAAGTATACTACCGCCTATGTTGTAGTTCATGGATACAGTGTTTTTACCAAAGGGGATGACAGTGCACTTTTTGGTATTGAGCTTGAGGCCATGGATTTGACACCAGGCATCTGTCTCAGTGAGGCCCTTTTGTAAGATGTCTATATAGTTAGGAGTTTTGATTATGGTTCCTAGTTTGCAGTCATCTGTGAACTTTGTTAGCCAAAGTCCTTCTGTGTTAGCCTGTACTTCAGAGAAGTAGATACCAAACAGGAGAGGACCCAGGACTGAACCCTGTGGTACTCCACTTGTCACTGGTCTGAAGTCGGATTTGGAGTCTGTTACTTTCACAGTGTGGGTTCTGTCAGTGAGCCAGTTGGCAACCCATCTTGTGACATATGGATTTATACCTAGTTTAGTGAGTTTATCTATAATTCCAGAGTGGGGGATGGTGTCGAAAGCCTTGGCAAGATCTAAATAGGCTGTGTGAACCACCTTACCCTTGTCTATGGCTTTGGTGACTGCTTCAAAGAAGTCTATCAGATTTAGGAGACATGATCTGCCTTTTACAAACCTGAACTGGGTGGGATCCAAAGTTTGGAGATCACCAATGTCTTTGTTTATAAGTTCCATAATGATACGTGCCATGGCCTTACAGACCAGGCTCGTCAGGCAAATGGGGTGGTAGTTCCCGGGGTCCGTGGTGGCTCCCCCTTGTGGAGTGGGATAACCGTTGCTGTGCACCATTCAGCAGGTACAAAGCCTGAGGTGAGCCTATGATTGAACATGGTGCTTAGGTGGGGTGCCAGTTCATTCTGTAGTTCGTGTAGAACGCAGCCTGGGATGTTGTCTGGTCCCAAGAATGCTGTGTTCTTGGCTTTGGAGAGTGTGTTTTTTACCTGTGCAGCCTTGATTACAGGAACTTTGTATTCTTCCAGTATAGAGATGGGCTCTTTAGGGGGTGAGAGGGGAGTAAAGTTAGCACTGAACCTATGTGCCAGGATGTTGGCAATATCAGTTGGGTCTGTATATTTAGTGCCATTGTGCTGTAACTCAGAGTAGATCTGAGTGTTGCCATTGAAATTCTTGGCATAGCTATAGAATGCTTTGTGGTTGTCTTTAGAATCAGTGGCAATTTTGTTTTTGTAACTAGCTTTGGAGGATTTTATCAGGGATCGCAGCTTCTTACTGAGGCTGACCAGGGAGCTCCTCCACTCATGGGATTTTACTCTCTTTTGCAAGAATTTCTTCCTTCTGTTGTACAGTTTGTTTATGGCAGGGGGACCACCAGATTGGCTTCCTTTTTTTGGAGGATAGTGTCTTGGTTCTGTTTGGGATAGCACGATCCATGCACTCATGTAAGTGCTTATAAAGTGCAATTGTGTAGGATTCAGTAGTCAACTGTATTGTCCATCTGCATGGGTGTCATGAAGTTCACCACTTCTGTCTTAAGAAGTATGAAGTTGGCTTTGGAGAAATTTTTTACCACGGTTTCCTTAATGTGGGGTGGAGGCAGGATGTGGATATCTAGGGTAATTTAGCTTATGGTCGGATCGGACCAATGAGGCGTTGACTTCAGGTGTGGAACACTGGTCACTCACATTGGTAATGACTAGATCTAGGATATTGTTGCCCCTGGTGGGGGTGTGGATAAGTTGATCCAGGGCATTGGAGTTTATAAATTCGAGAAAGCGTTGAGCGAAGGAGTTGGTACATGAGTAGTTTTCCCATTTAATGGTGGGGTAGTTGAAATCGCCTATTATTAGGGTGTTTGGTTGAACCCTAATATTTTCTAGTACATCAAGAAAAGAGGAGTGGGAATCCTGGGACATGTTGGGTGATCTGTAGCAAGCTACAATTTGGATTGCAGTTTTGCCCAGAATTAGTTGCACTTGGATAACCTCGGCTGTATTATGCTGAGCAAGTAGCCTGGAGGTGTGGATATCCTTAATGAATATGGACACACCTCTGCCTTTGGTGTTTTGGTCCAGGTTACATGGCCGAAAAGTGTGGTATGAGTTATAGCCTGGTAGTGCAGGGGTGCTTTCTGGAGCCTTGAACCAGGTCTCAGTCACTGCACAGATATTGATGTTCTCCATTTTAAGTAGTGCCTCGAGTGAGTGCATTTTGAGATTTAGACTTCTAGCATTGAGTAACATCACCCTCAGTTTTTGCTTGCCTGTTCCTGTTATGGTGGTGAATTTGTCATTTGAACCTTGCCTAAAAAAGGCACTATAGGGGCGGCAAGAACCTTATCCAGTATCCGGAATCCCAGGGGTGACAGGTGCAGACCATCTCTGGAAAAGCATTGTGGTCTGTTGACCATGTCATCCCAGGCAGACAGATACTGGATCCCTTTAGAATGGCACCAGAACCTTAGCCAATTGTTGAAGTCGATCATTTTGTCCTTGTACTGCGGCATCATTCTAGGTGATGGCAGAATGCTACTCAGGGCTAGGGTCATACCTGCCTGGGCTACAAGATTGGAGAGCTCTTCCATGTCTCTTTTCATGTAGTCCAGGCAGTCCTGCAAAAAGCAATTGAAGGAGCAAGGCATTTGGTGAATACCATTCAGGCCATAGAGCAGCCAAAGGGCAAAGCAAAGAACTGAAAATGCAAGAAACAGAGGATGGGTGGGGATATGAAGGTAGGCATCCAAAGAGAGGCGTGAAATGCCTTGGGATGACAGGAGGAAATAAGGTTTGAAGAGACAACATCCAAAAAGAAGGAATCTAGAGAAAGGTGTTGAGCTGTGAAAGGTCCAGAATTAGTCTCCAAATGCCCTCCTTCCTGGGAACCAGAAACATTCTGGAGTGAAAACCCTTCCCTACCTGGACCGGAGGAATAGCATGAATAATGTCCTGGTCCAAAAGAGAATAAAACACATCTGGTTAAAAAAAGTAAGACATTCCCAAGAAGGTTGAGGGATGCCTAAAAAGGAGGAAGAGGTTTCCATACCATGAAATACCCCTGGCAGATAAGACAGAACCCAAGAGTCTGTTGTGATTCCCAACCCAACTTGGAAGGGACAGGAAAAGTCAAAGGGATAAAATGAACCAGCTGAGGGAAAGGGGAAGCAAATTGTCAAATAGAACCTAACTTGTCCTGAAAGGCAGGTTTCTGAAAAGTAGGGGTTAAAATAAACGTAGCAGAAGTCATCCATCTAGAACCCTTTTTACCCTTAGGCAGATGGTGAGACTGTTTCTGAACAAAAGCAGATTTGGAAGAGTAATTCGTCTGAAACTTTGGAATAGGCAAAACAAAAACAACAATAAAAAAAATGTTTCATCTCCTGCAAGGCCTTGCCCTTATCCTGAAGCGAGTTGTAAAAATCAACAGCAGCAGTGGGCATGAGCAAACTCTCATGACAGAACCAAATGCAGCAGCCCTGGAGGAAGCATCGGCAGCATCATAACGGCACTGGATAGAATGGTAGGCAACCTGACAGCTGAAATTCAACAAGGAAAGGGCAGCAGTCTACCCCTCAGAGTCAGGGAGATAAGAGATTACCAAGAAGAGGGCCCAAACATGCCTAGTCATATGATTGTGGCAGCTCACAGCCCTAAAAGATAAGGTGGCTGTAGTATAAACCCTCTAGAAACTGCTAAAAAGGTATCCAGGAGGGTAACCAGAACAGGGTGAACAGTAGAAGGTTTGGGAGACACCATCTGAAGGAGCTCATACCACCTTTTCTGGATATCAGAAACTTGAGAGCAGTCCCACTTAAAGAATTCCATCATATGGATAACAGTGTCCCCAAAAAGAGAGTTCCTCCAAAAGGAGGATATAAACTAATAGAATTCTCTTCCTCTTACCCATAATCCAGGGGGAAGGGGAATTTGGAAAGATTAAGATAAGGGCTCTTCCCCAGAGTCCTGATCTTCAGAGGAATCCATTTCCCTAGGTTTAAGAGTAGTTGAAGACTAGAGAGGTGTAGGTGGACACACCACTTGAGGAAGCTTTAGAGTTATTAAAGCATTAAAACAACCACAGAGTAAACTCCTGCCATTCACATTGGGGATCCTTAACTACAGGGCAAAGATGTGTGGTATTCTATTTTACTGTGTGACATCTGCATGAAACTCTGGGAGAGTCAGACCCCTGGCGATAAGGAAAGAGGACTATGTAGAGTCTTGGGGAAAAAAAACCTTGGCAGAATGAACATTGCGCATGATCATGAGAAGCACCCAAAACAAAACAGATTGTGATGGTCTTTATGGGGAATCTACCTACCACACTGACAAATTCCCTTTCTGGATGACAAATCCAATCAATACTCAAGGAAAAAAAAATAATAAGGAAAAACCTCAACAGAGCATGTATCTGAAAAAACAGCTGGGTAACCAGCATAAAAAAGGCATTCAGACATATGTTTAATGATGGCATTCAGACCGGCGGCAAAGAAGTTCTGAGTGTGCACATCTGTATGTCACCTTTATGCCCTATGTCTTGTGTAGGAACCGTGTGTGATGTACAGTGCCTGTAAGTACTAAAGGCTTTGGCACACTGGTTGCAAGTTGGGCTATGCTTTGCAGAAGATCCCTTCTGTTAGGAATACTGCAACAGTGATATGGAAGGACATTTACCGTTATGAACTGCTCATCAACTTCTTGCTACATACCAGACTTTTGCCCTTAGCATCCATTTACCTGCTTTGTCATGAAGCAGGGTCACTAAACAAGACAGGTGCTCTCAAATCACTTTTGACAAGAGGCTTGAACATAAGTAAGTTTACCTAGTTAAGCAAAAACTTTTCTGTAGCTCACTTTTTAAGAACATTTTCTTTCTGAAGTTCGCTGTTCAGTTGCCTATTACTGCTCCTGTCAAGAGTTTAGTTCACGGTTACTTTTATTGTATGCAGTGTTATTTTCAGCAGTACATACTGTGCATTCATTTGCCTTGCATTACATTTGTAAACATACACAATTCCAAGCTCCACTTACCTAGATGGAAATTAGATTATATATTTTTTTACTGCTCCTATTGCAAGAAAAAGATAATATGAATAGGATATTAAACAGCATCACAGTGTAAATCCTGTGCCAAAATATTAATACTCTGATACCAAAAAGATATCCACGCAAGACACTTAGCTCTGTCCTCACCCTTGTAGATGAGCAATATCTTTTCAGCTGTTTGCACAATGATAGCCAATAGAAAGGAAGTGTAACTGAAGCAGTCAGGTTTTAAGCTGTGGAGTGTACAGGTGTGAGTAATCAGGTAATGCACTTGTGAGAAGAGTCTAAGCAACAGTCCTCCAATTTTGTGCAGATGCAAGAAGCTGAAGAATGCCAACAGTTCTTGAAAAAGTGTTGCTCAATTATTTTTTAAGGAAGAAAATGAGAACACAGGGCTTATCTCAAAGTCACAGCATTGTTCAGTAGTTGTTTTTAAAATGAAAAGTGTTGTACTTTGCCTGGCTCACTGGGATCAGACTCTCGCTGCAATTCAGGTGACAGCGGATCACTTCAGGTGGCATGCAGAGTGAGGGAGTAAAGTGGCATGGTGGCCCAAATGCCACTAACTTAAGGTGGCATGCAGAGAGAAGGAGTAAAGTGGCATGGTGGCCCAAATGCCACTAACTTAAGGTGGCATGCAGAGTGAAGGAGTAAAGTGGCATGGTGGCCCAAATGCCACTAACTTAAGGTGGCATGCAGAGAGAAGGAGTAACATGGCATGGTGGCCAAAATGCCACTAACTTAAGGTGGCATGCAGAGAGAAGGAGTAAAGTGGCATGGTGGCCCAAATGCCACTAACTTAAGGTGGCATGCAGAGAGAAGGAGTAAAGTGGCATGGTGGCCCAAATGCCACTACAAGAGGAAAACGGATCCATGTGGTCTGTGACACACAGACCAATGCTATATCCTTGTTGGAGAATAAAAGGGCCATTGTGGGGCTGCATGGAAACAATGGCCCAAGTGGAAGTGAGGCCTGGTAAATAATATGCTGATGTCACCACTGAAAACTCATTTGCACACTTCCATGAAAGGCTTATACCATTTAGCACCCACCAACTTAGATCTGGGCACAATTAGCCAAACAGCTACATGACTTCAGTTCCAAGCTCAGATGGTGTGTGCATAAACTTTACACAAACCAGCAACATTGTAAACCAATTAACATCATGACAAATGCTACTGATATTAAGCAACCAGTAGTCAGATAAGATAATGTTCAGATCAGCTACAGAATGATAAACTGAAAATAATCAACCAGGGACTGATGTCAATGTCATACAAATTCATTACTGCTGCAGTCTCACCACATAACCATATAAAGCATCACAAGGCAAAACTGTGAAAAATAAAGACATGTGCAACTCTGCAACATCTTCAGTACAACTGACTAAAAGCCAGTGCACTCTGCCGATAACTGGAGTTTGGCAACACTGAAAAAGCATACACAGCTTTCTAACAAAATATAACTTAAATAAACAAAGTCTACTAAGACACTATAAGTCACCTCCATGTCATGGAGGGTAAAGCCCTTACTAAGGCCCATGCCACTTGACTTATGCTTGTTTAGTGGTTTGGGTGCCTTAAGGCACTGGTGGGGGGCTCACATACACTGGGGCTACTGACATATCATCTTTGACAGGGGTAACACACAGAGGAGGGCTGTCCTTAAGACAGGCAGGGCATTGGCAGAGTTACCACACAAGTGTAGTGATATGCCATGTGTCCATTGCATATCATTCCAGGAATGTGGGTGCCCATGTGGGGGGAGAGGGGAACAGATATGACAAAAAAAACTTCCTTGGTGGCATAGGACTCCCTGCAATGTCTTACATTCCTCTCAACACACCTGCACTGGGTCCATGACAGTCTGAGGGCGTTTGTCTGGTTTGGTAGACCCAAGCAACAGGAAGACACCCTGGTTTAACTGATTCTCAGCTATGAGAAAGAATGCAATACTATACAATGACTGTACATCCTAACATTTCCAACATTTTACATAATTATTCCCATAATCCAATAGTTTTAATCTATAGCAATTTGATGGGTTTTAAACATGGAATCCCAGTTCAACAGGCAAAGCTATCTGGTCAGTGGTTGGCATATTGGGGGCATACAGGGAATAATACCAGTTAGGAATGGTAGGGACATCAGTATTTGGGGGCAGCCACTATCTGAGAAACCCCTAATGTGGATATATAGAGGAGTTCCTATAAACAAAAATGTAAAAGTAGTCTAACTTTGACAATTGAAGAGGTCTCATACAGGTGAACACTCATCCAGGAAATTTCACCACAAATTAATTGTCTGAAGAGTTGAAAAATCTAACACTAATGCAATAAACAAAGTACACTTCTATTAATAAATAATATACGAGCAACACTCAATCAGAGGATAGCTGAAGATACCCGTAACATTTGCTATTTTTGATTATTAGTTTCTTTGCGTCAACAAGGCATTTTTACTGTTTTTTTTTTTGTTTGTTTTGTTTTTTTGTTTTTCCAAGATCATGAAGGAGATGCAATTATAACCTGTTCTGGGTAATCAACATTAAAGATGGCAACAAGGGTTTCTATTACCTTTGTTATGAATCATGCTGAATGGTTTTGGGGAAAATCAGTTACATATGTAGGCAGTCACACCCCTGCCAATGTCAAAGGGTCAGGTAAATGACACTGTACCCTGAAATTTGTGGTTACTAGTAGATTTCTTACCTAGATTCAGTGATGAAGAAGGTCCCCAGCCCACAACCTTCAGAGTAAGAAACGTCAGGTGTTAACTTTGGGCATCAACAACCCTCCTTCCTTAATGATGCTTGGGTATTAATTTAGCACTAATCCATGACTGGGTGAGAACATTAAGGATTCACCTACAGCTGGCATACTCTGATCTCTACGGAAAAGCCAGATTGATCAAAGTCTGCATTGCCCACACACAAAAATTAACTATTACAAAATATTAAGAAATTATTAAAAAAAAGTCATTGTATGATAGGGCTTCAGTTTCTTTCAGCCTCTTGAGCTCCATGAGCCGTCCGAGCTATGTACTGCTCATGCACATAGCACATATATGCCAACATTTGCGGGGTACATCAGTGAAATATAGGGCTCAAGCTATGTTCCTTGAATCCCTTCCCTATCATATACCGCCTTTGCCTCCTTGCTGTTTCAGTACTACACCTGTTTCCAATGAGCTATTCACAGGAAACTAACAGCTCAGGCACATCCAGAGGCAGGCGAGGCATACAATGGAGGGTCTCTGTTAACACTGCTGAAGCTGCATTTCAGACTCTTGTTACACTATTTGGCTGTGGTAAAACAGGCATGTTCTAGCTGGTACTGCTCGATTTACAACAGGCACACCAATTGTTCTGTACAATTAATAAACATTATTTTCAACAGTAAGATTTTTCATAGCATAAATTTGTATATCAATTTTACTATGCTTAAAAAGAGTTCCAGGAAACTTCCTATTCAAATGAATGGTAGCTAGCTTAAGAGAAGACTAGCATCCCCACCTTGCAAAATATAAAGCATTTTTACTTCAAAAAGAATGTATGCAGTGCAGTACGAGGCCCTTACTTTGGGAGAGAGGCACCAAAAGTAAACGTCAGTCACTCAACAACAGAAACAGTTTTACTAAGGTTACCTAGCAAAGAATTTCAGACTATCGACCATGCACAAGGCTGAGCTGTGTAACATTAAATATCGCTGAAAAAATTAGTGCAACATCCACTCCATTTGCATGGTGGGTTAACATGGCGGGTAACAATAAATAGAAACTACAGGAAAAAAAAACAGGAGGAGGATGGGCCACAGCTGAACATCTCTACAGAAACAGAAGAATGGACATGTTAAACTTTCAAAACTAAGGCAATGAAACTATCGCAATCTTTAGTATTAAGGGCTTCAAGTGCCCTGCACTATATTTAATAAATTCAGGTATTCCAAACTGCAGTTATAAGAGGCCAAAGCCACTGGCCAGTGGGGAAACAAGTAACTCAATACCATCTATGCCTTTCAGTTTTGATGCACGATTGCAGGTTTGTGAGTGTTGCTCTATCTTATACAATGTTTTATGTATTTGATGTCTCGAAATATTGTTGGCCAAGTACATGAAAAATTCTATCCTATATCACCAACTAGAATATGACAGAACTGTTACAAGGGGATAAACATTTTGTTTTCTTTCTTTTTACATCAATAGTATTTTAATCATGTATTGTCATAGAATATTAAGGGGGTCACACACCCTATAAACATAATTTTTGTTACCTTAAACCACTACAATCATATAGTATTTTACTTCAGGAAACCCCTCTTACAATTAGAAACTAGAAGGTACTGTTATGGTGTGTTTGCCTTTTAATCAAAATTGCCACCCTCTTCTGCAATCTAAAAAAAATTCATTGGGATTCAACATATTAAAAAATCAGGCTAACTGAAGAAGCAGAATTTAATGCTGATCCTACAAGACTGTCTATTTCTGATATAGGTATATTTCTTAAAGTTTTCACATTTAAATTATAGACCGTGGACTTGTTTCATTGTTTAAAATGTTCCCCTCATGTATACATTGTTTTTTCTCCAAGGTAAACAGAAAATGCTGTAGAGGTGATAAACTTCTTGTAAAGAACATGCCTACATGATTAAAGAGTTTAACATTATTGTTTGTGGTAAAATGTAATTTAAAAAGCATAGATCCATAGTACACTTTCAGAATATTTATCTGTGGTGAGCCAGTCTGGAATTGCTTATGTAGATACATTAAATAAGGAAATACAGGCTGCTTTCATTTTCCACATTATTCCATAATCACCACAGTTTCATACGTAAGTATTAGGCTAGCTTCCCTTTGCAGACTGTTTTCAGCTAGCCAGTTTTCTTTTTATGCTCAAATTAACCTATCCAATTTGGTTAGAGATTGGCCTTACCAATCTCATGAATGATAAATATATATTACCTCCAATAAGAATAACTCCATAGGTTCATAGGTGTGTACTAGGTTAATGGCCCTGGAGCCTTTACAAGCCCAGCCCATAGGATTACCCTGGCATCATGTCATCTGACCTTAGTTCCCAGTGTCTCTGTCGAGTAAAGCCACTGGAGTGATCCCTGGAGTGAATTTTCTATTTCCCATCCACTCTTTAAGATTCCTCTTGAAGACGGCCAGTGAGGTGCTCTGCTTGACATGTATGGGAAGTCTATTCCATAGCATGGGCAGTCTCTGGGTTATGAACCTGTCCCTCCAGCATGTTCTGTTGATTGTGGTAATGAGTTTGAGGTCTGTGGAGCATGTGGTGTGGAGGGATTGGGATTTCTTTAGATGTAGCATTTCTAACAGAGCTGGGTCAGACATGGCTTTGTAAGTCAAGCAAAGATCGCCTCTAAGTAGGCAATATGAGACAGAAATTAATTAAGAGTTTTTTGAGTCTGTCCATATAGGACAAATGTTTAAGGCCTAGGATCCTCTTTGTGAGGTACTTTTGTGGCCTCTTCAGTTGATGCAGGTGTTTAGTGAGGTACATGCCAAATGGGGCATTGTACTCAATGACTGGCCTAATGAGGGAAAAGTAGAGGGAGACAATGACCTCTTTCTTCCTGGATGCAAAACCCTTAGTAATGAGATGTGCCACATAGAAGGACTTTCTGACCACAGTGACAATGTGGTGGTCAAAGGAGAGGTTGGTGTCAACCTGTGTTCCCAGATCTCTTATAACACCTTCTGAGTTCAGTGGACTACCATCGATGTGATAATTCATGGGAACCATGTTTTTCTCAAAGGGGATGACAACACATTTTTTGGCATTGAGCTTAAGGCCATGGTTCTGACAGCAGTTGTTGGTCTCAGTGAGGCCTTTCTGTAGGATGTCAACATCACTTGGGGAGTTAATAATAGCTCCAAACTTTCAATCCTCTGTGAACTTTATCAACCAGAGTCCCTTCATGTTGGCCTGGACTTCTGAGAAGTAGATACTAAACAGGAGAAGACCCAGGACCAAACCCTATGGGACCCCACTCGTGACTGATCAGCAGTCTGACTTGGAGTCAGCTATTTTCACACTGTTGGCTCTACCTGTGAGCCAGTTTGCAACCCACCTAGTGATATAGTGGTTGATGCCTATCTTAGTGAGTTTTTCTATGATTCCTGAGTGGGGAATGGTATCAAAGGCCTTGGCCAGGTCAAGGTAGGCTGTATGAACCACCTTGCCTTCATCCACAGCTCTGGTGACTGACTCAAAGAAGTCGACCAAGTTGAGCAGGCATGATCTACCCTTCACAAAACTAAACTGTGTGGGATCCAGAGTTTGGAGATTCTCTATATCCTTGTTTATTAGGTCCAGGATGATGCATTCCGTAGCTTTGCATATCAGACTCTTCAGGCTAATGGAGTGATAGTTCCCAGGATCTGTAGTCGCTCCTCCTTTGTGGAGAGGGATGACTGTAGCAGTGTGTCATTCATATGAACAAAGCCTGAGGTGAGGCTGTGACTGAACAGGGCGCACAGGTGAGGTGCAGTATTTTTATTTCACGTAGAACACAACCAGGGATATTGTCAGGTCCCATAGCAGCTGTATTCTTGGCCTTGGACAGTGCTGTTTTAACCTGTGCAGCAGTAATACTGGGTGCCTGGCAATCTACTGGTATTGTGACTGGTCCCTTGGGGGGAGAGGGGTAAAGTTGGCACTGAATTTGTCGGCCAGTATATTGGCAATATCTGTTGGCTTGGTATAGGAGGTACTATTGTGCAGTAGCTCAGAGCAAATCTGGGTATTGCCATGGAGATTCTTTACATAACTATAGAAGGCCTTGTGATTGTCTTTACTATCTGCTGCAATTCTGTTTTCATAGCTAGCTTTAGAGGATTTGATGAGGGATCTCAACTTTATTAGAACAAAATGATAACACAATAAGAAAGCCAACAGACAGAGCTTACACACTAGCATAGTGAGCAGGACAGAATTTGGGTCTATATTAGAACCCTGCACATGTCGGTGTTCTAATATCGACCTGTTTTCAGCAAAAGCTGAAAATATCGAAGTAACAGGAAACTGAATTCTTTCCTAGGGAAAGAATTTGGTTATCCGTTTCTGTTGCTTCAGTATTTTCAGCGCTGTGGTGGAAAGTTACGGTCGGGTTTAGGTAAGCGTGCGATTGTGTGGACATGAGGGTTAGGGTGGGTTAGGTGAGTTAGGGTTAGGGTGCAGGTGAGGTGACTGTGCGATAGTGACGGACCTTAGGGTTAGGGTTTGCGTAAAGGTAAGTGGATAGTTAGTGGTGTTTCCATAGTTTAGTGTAGTGTTAGGTGTTAAAGTTTAGGTGTATGTGTGTGAATTGCGATTTGTTTGGTGTGCTTGTGTTGTGTGTATGTGTTTTGGAACAGCAAATTTTTTCCCTAGGAAAACATTTGCTGTTCTGAATGTTCAATGTTTTTTTTTCGATTGCTAGGGTTCGATATTAGAACACTCGACATTTTGAATGTTCGGTGTTCTAATATAGACCCCAGAATTTCAGGGCACAAAGGGAAACCCATTTTAAACTCATGAATTCTCAGACACACCCCAACACCAATTATCTGGACAAAATTAGTGCTAGTTTTCCCACGTCCCAAATAAAACGCATTTCCTAAGGTCAATATTAGTTAACCGGTGCAGCATTCTCATGATATCTTTGAACAACATCACTGACGATGCACTAGGGTTGCCACCTTTTCAAATGCCCAAAGTGGGACATTTTTGGTAGGAACGTCAGATTTTGCAGGGCAAAACATACCCACGGCCAGTACAAAGGACAGAAATTCACTTTTTGCTAGAATAGAAACTTATTCTTGTAGCATTTGAGTTGCTTATTCTGTTTATTATAATATTTTGGTGTTTCAGATACAAAATAACTGTTTTATGCAACTATTAAAGAAAATATAGGAAATATTTTTGTCCTAAGATATCAGGACATTTGCCATTTGTTCAGTTTTTTTGCAGGACACAACTGCCCAAAGAGGGACTGTCCCTCGCAAAGTGGGACAGGTGGTAACCCTACGATGCACCAAACTTACTTGAGCCTACAGAATAAAATATTTATGAGTTTTTTTATTTTTAAAAATGGCTCAGCTGTATTAGGAATGACACAGGGAACCTGCATTACGGTATTTAAACCATCAGGTGCAGAGATGTATATATGAATTGCAATCAAACATCTAAAAGCAGTTAAAAATGTGTATGTCCCTTATACTTGGAAAGCAGGCTATTTGCAGTCCCACTGCAGAACAGAGGCCATTCTGCAGAGCCTAATAATTATGGGTGAATCAGATAGAGGAAGCCACCTTATTTACACTGGGAAAATGTTGCAAAGTTAGCCTGCTATCCATCAAAAAATATCCATACACTCGCTGCTGATCGGCTGCTGGTTGACAAGTAACAGCACCGCTTCAGGATTCTGTTGCTGAAGCAATTCGCCAGCACTTTCCCGAGTACAAACTTTATTTACTTTGCCATATACCTCTGCCCAGATTTGCTCCGAATGTCAAGATTTTTGCCTCATTTTTTGGGTCCGTTCTATATAAAATTTGTGGCTTTCTGCTAAATCACGGGGGACTGAAGTCACTAAATAATGATATGCATCACAGTGTCAGACTTTATATCTACATGCCTCCTATTATTTTAGGCTCTGTTCACATTTAGAGGTTGAGTAGAATGTTTAGGGAGCAGATCACCATTCATACTTCACAACCGCACTTGCGCACGATCGCACATTCACACGTCTGTGTTGTCGATCTAAATGTCAGTACACACACACACACACACACACACATACACGCACACACACACACACTTTATCTGGCATTGCTGCGGTTGCCGAACATTGTTGCTCACTGCAAGCCTGTAAACGGGAATGCCGATGCATTCCACAGTCAAAACAGCTCAGTACTTTTTTTTGTAATGAATGCTTGCTCAGCGATCCATTTTTTATATAAGTTTTCATTTGCAAATGCAACAAGTGCATTTGTAAATGACAACTTGCAAAAACACGGCAAAATAAATAAAATAAATGCAAAGGATTGCTAAGCAGCATCCTGTTATACACTCATTATACAGCTATGCAGGATGCTAATAAAGAAAGCAGCTTGTTGAACAAAATAAAAATAAATATGTGCTTCCCATATGGAAAGTAAAGTTCAAGGGAAACGCATACTCTCAATAAACTGATAGGAGAAGGAGGGGGTTCGTGATGACACAACAAAGGTGTGCTGATAAGGACATTGTCACTCCCTCTTTAGAAAAGAGTTTGGATCCGATTTTTAAATGCTGGGATTTCCCCTTTAAAAGAAAAAAATGGGGCATTAAAACATACTCAGCTGCACAGAAGACTTTTCTTACAACTTACACTGCACACCCCTACCTGTGTTAGGGTATCGACAGACACACACAAACCTTTTTAATGCCTAATCATAGTAAGCAATAAACTGCTTTTAAAAAAATTCAGTAATTAATAGGTCTCCAAACAAAATCTGCTACACCCTCTCATTATACCTTAATGTTCCTTCTAGCTACATTTAAAATGTGTTAACTAGTCTGCAGTTTATTTTATCATTTTTTGTTTGAGTTTCCAACAATATATCTGATGTGCTTTGCATCTACATCTTCTACACAAATTACTACCCTAACTTTCCAGAAAGGCATCATTGGCGTTCTCAGCCAAATATTTAAAGAGAAATGTCACCAGGGGCCAAGGACAAGTTAGACTAAACATAATCAGAATAAGAGAAATCAGAATTAACCTAAATGTCAACATTTTAAATTCCAATATTTTATAACATTAGGATGTTAAATGTTTCTTTCCAAAAAATTAGAGGCTAAACATACCTGTAACAAAATAAGTATATCATTCAATTTAACATAGTTTGGAAGCAGCAGAAATTAAACAACTTGACTGTGAACTTAAATTCATCTGCAAAATATTTATATAATTACCTTAATGGTGATTAAGCACTAAAGTGTATTTATTTAACATTGATACCACTACACACAACAAAAAGAAGAAAAAAATCAAACATGGTGTTCTATTTTTAATGTATTAAAGAAGTACCATCATTAAGCAGAAGTTCTTCTTTTGAAAATCAGCAATGTCTATTTAACAACCATGCTCAAAGCTGCACAAACTACAAATGGATGCTGAGTGATTTAAACATGGAACAACTGACTAAAGTACATCAAAATCTCTCTTGTTTTCTGTTTAACTTCAATAAAGGATGAAATGTTTCTGATGGTGCCCACATAGATATGAAGTACTCACTACAAACTGTGCAGGGACATGTGAAGCCTGGTTTACATAAAGGCATGCCAGACATTTTGAAATGTCCAATGATGTGATGTGTTATGCATTTCTCCATCTGAAACAGAATTCATAAACAAGAAGTTGCATTATGATGCAGTATCATAAAAAGTACCACATACATCTTGTAACATGGTGCTGTTGGCCTGGGTTACCCACAAGTGCTGTAAAAAATAGACAAAAATCATCCCTGAAACACAACGCAATCCTGTTTTTATGAAACAAATATTCTTTTCTAGTATACCCCTCCTACCACAGTGCTAAAAACTCAAAGTGTACAGTCATCTCTCAGTGTTTAACACCATGATCATCCCCTACAGCTCGTGCTACACAAAAACCCAGTCCCTGCTGATGTACTGTCCCATCTTCTCCTAATTATCACAACTGACATCACTGAGTGAAAACAAAGAATTCCTGATAATACAGTTGAACAGAAATGTTTTTATATTAGACAGTACATAATGCTTACATTGTTACAGTAAATTACAACTGTATCTTTACTTATGTAACCATCACCTCAGCAAAGCTGTTGTCTCTCTTGGCCCTTGTTGTGGCTGAAGAGTTTCTGTTGTCCAGTCTACTCACACTGTCTCTTTTCTTTTCTTCAGAAAACATTTTAATTGATTTTGTATAAATAAAACCAAACAATTTACAACAGCAACAAAATAAACTGTATGCAGTACCCATAACAATAAATACAATGATAAACAATCAATATTTCAACATTTTTCCAATAAATTATGCATTTTTTTCCATGCAATTAACTGAAGGGTTGTGTTATTTGTTCTCATTTTTATCGCACATATTTATTGCAAACTGATTTAGGTAATTGAATGAAATCACTATGAAAGGATATAGTAGCCTTAACATTCCAGTGTCTGCTAATATTCCCCACAAAAGAGGTATTTGATGAGCAGCAATAACTTGGAGAATTGATACATTGAACAATATGACAGCATCAGTTATAATACAATTCTCATTCCACAAAGCTTTGCAAAAATATCTAAAATCAATCCAAAAGCTTTAACCAACTTGCTGTTAATACTCATATGAAACCAATTTGCTTCAGGTGTCAAGTCACATCTCCAACACTTAATATCATCTTTTTTATAGAGTGATGCAACCTTACATGGAGTTAAAAACACAAATGTAAAAATTTCCAAGTAAAAAGTCTCCAGTAACGAGATGATGTTTTCATGATGATTTTAAACAACAATTTTTATTTATAGCAGTAATTTCTTCTTTATTAATCTCGGTTGAGTAATTCCAGAAGGAAATTATATATAAGTTTAAAATCACTTCTAATACTTGTATATATTTTTGTGATAAATGAGGTATTCACTATGGAACCAGTAATAATGATGGATGTGAATTCTAAGACTTCTGGCATATCATTGTTAGAAGAATCTAAACTTAATGCAGTTTTATTATGAATAAATTCTTTACATGTCTGAATGTCTAACCAATTGCAGTTTTGTAAAGTTAATTTGGCTAATAAGAAATCAGCTGAATGGAATTTTTACCAAACATAAACTTGTTCCAATAAAATAAGTTATTGTTTTTATAACCTATCATTTTTTTCATCAGATGAGATTAAACATCAATTACTAAAGGCTATTGGGAATATTATTATTAATAGATATTTTTGTTATATGATTCGAAAATATGTCTTTTATAATTTAACAATAACTGACTTAAGAAAGGAAATAATGTCAGATTATGTTTATCATTAAGTGTATATGTTTAAGGTCCATAGAAAAACATTATCTATTTTAACGAGAGGATGAAATGTTGTTTCATTACATTCTAATAACTAAGTTTCATGTAATGTTTTCCAATAAGAAGTTCATGATGGATTAATCCATAAAACATTGTGTTAATTATGATTGAGTTTATATAATGGTCAATACTGGGAAACCCTATCCCTCTCTCTTCCCAACCTGATGCCTACCAGTGCAAAGATATTCTGAGTTTCTTTGGGTACCATAAATATTTGAGCAAACTGTCATTTATTTTCTTTGGATAACATTCCTGTCCCAAACTGACGTTTTCTTGGTGCTGCAGTTTTCCTGCTTTAAATGTTGCTTTTGCACATTTATCAGGACTAAATGACATTCTTGTATCATCTGAACATTCTTAACCACAAGCAGTTCTGCTTTCAGTTCATCACATCAACCACAAAAAGATCATCAGAAGTCTTTACACTTCACTATTTTCTAGGAGTCGAACTATAGCCATGACCTAATCTGCTAAGTAAGCTTATACTGCCATACTTAGATTCTTCCCCTTTTTACAGTTCCCCATTATGGCTTTATTTAACAATAAATGATCCTTTGTTCCATATCACTTTCTCTTGTAACCCTGTTATTTCATTGCCGTGAATGAGTTGTTGGCATCAATTCCAGTGTATAGTTTATACATCATCAGAAGGCATGTTATTGGTCTATAGTTTTTAGGATAGCTTGGAGGCTTGCTCTTACGTAGGAGCACTGTTTTTCCTGTTGTTAACCAGGTTGGTATCTGTTTGGGGTGCAGATAAATAATTCTTACTAAATTTTCATGTAAAGATGTTCTTTAGCCAAACGTTAGGTACTGCATCTGGGCCTGTGGTTTTCCAATTAGGAGCATTTCTTAACTTTGTTTCCGTACTTATAGCTGTTACTTCATCCCATTTCATATGCCGTAAATTTGAACTTCTTATTTACTTCTATACATTCAGCATCTTTATGTTCCATATACATTCAGCATCTTTATGTTCCATATACAGTCAGCATCTTTATGTTCCATATACATTCAGCATCTTTATGTTCCATAGGATCTTCATAGATATTTCTCCAAATGTTTTTTTTTCAATTCTTTTTGCCTTGTTTCCCAATTCTCTATAAAACTTTATTGTCATCAATAAATTGCTTATTTTGTACTTTTCCTTTACATTTATCTACATAACTTCTAAGTTTTTCTGCCTGTGGTGATATTTTCAGTTTATTATTTGTGATAATACATGATAGATCCTGAACTGTTCTGATACCGTGCATTCCTTTTAATCATGTCTATCTTTCTGAGTACTCTTGCTGATCTGATCCCTCTACTATAATCTTCTAACAGTGTCACTTCTCATCTTAACTGCTTTATAGCTTTTTCTTTTCCATACTCCCATGATGACATTTGATTTCTCCCCTTACTGCCTTGAATTTTTATGGAAAGACCTTCAACGAAGGCACACCCATTTATGCATGTCTTTTGAAAACCCTCCCCACGGTTGGGTGGGTGTTCGAAAGACATACGAAAATGGGTGTGCCTTTGTTGAAGGTTGGACATTGAGCTGGCACCTTGACGTTCATGAAAATCTACTGCCAATTATTAGTGGACCGGAGTTCCGCTGTGGCAACCCCTAACCGGGAAAAGCCGAAAGACTACAACAACAACAACTTTATCTGTTATTAATTTAATTGCACAGTAATATATCCTATTTACTTCTGTTATATCTCATAAATCTCTATGAATACTTGTAATTACTGTGTTCATCTGTTTTATCAAACTTCTGACTTTATGAGGTTTTATTGACTTTCTGTAGTCTATTTCTTTCATTGATCTTAATATGTCTGTCCATCTGTATTAAATCAAGCAACTCTTTTCTTAGATCATTTTCTTCTAAACTGAGGGCACATTCTTTGTTTTCCATTTCCTGCAAGCATACTACAGAAAGTTCCAGAGCATCTTTCCTGTGCTACATTCTCTTCTGTTTCATCCTGTGTCATATGTTGCTCATTAATGTGGAAACTCACTGGCCTATCATTCCACAACAATGACTGTGTCAGAGATGCAACAGTTTCCTGTTCCTTCCCGTGCTGTGCAACTTCAACTGAGCTTTTGTACTGTTTCTTATGGAAGGCTCCCAAACATCTTCATATGACAACTGATCAGATGTTTCCTGCTCCACTGGTTTCTCCTTAATTTGGGTATCCATTGCTCTATCCTGCTGTGGTGTTATCAGAGCTAGAATTTCTACACTAAATCCTTCACTTTGCAGGTAATCCGTAACCTCAGTTTCTATTTCTTTAACTTCTCCATTACTAATCCTCTTTACTACTTTCCCCTGTTTTCTTATTTTTTATTGTAACGTTTTCCGTGTCCGGATGCCTTTGCCTGTATTCCTCTTCAAATATCTTTACTGCTGCTCTTTCTGTATTTAGCTTTCCCTTCTCCTTTACAAAAATATTGCAACATTTTAAATCTCTTTTTCCCCATGTGCATATTTTCATAGGTTCATAGCTTAGTACTAGGCTAATTAGCCCTGTGGGCCATTTTAAGCCTAGCCAATTACTCCATGTGAGAATCAAACCCTGAACCTTGTGTCTGCAAGGTAAACACCTTAACCATTATGCCAACCTCCCACCCTTTTTCAGATACCTCCTGCTCTTCCTGTTTTGCCTTACACAGAGGACTCATTGTTCCATCATGCAGTAATATAACTTGTTAGACTTTCTACACTAAATCCTTCACTTCACAGGTATTCCGTAACTTCAGCTTCTACTTTTATACAGTCCTTCTGCCATTGGTGTATCACAACCAGCAGCAAGATGAGCAACTGTTTCCAATTCTGTTTTACAAAACCTACATTTGTCTGTTTCTCCCACGTGTTCAATGAACTTTGTAAACCAATGTTTATGTAATTCACTATCTTGAGCCACCAATAGTAGCCGTTTGTCTTTTGGTTTAAATTCACCCCTTCTTAACTATTCCTGCATTTGATCCTGATCAACATGAGGTTGTTCCAAGTGTTTTCTATACTTGCAACAATCTTTACGCATTTTCCACATTTCTTGCCTTCTCATCTGATCCTTCACCTTTATATTCTTTCTTTTCTTTTTTGGCATATTCAGTTGCTACATCATTGGTGTCTACTTCTGGTTTGATTTCCATTCCCGCTTGAATTTGATATGCTTCTGCTAAATTAAGCAGAGAAGTCATTTTAGATTTATTCTCCTCATGTTTCAAAACTATCACTATGTTTGGGTTTTGTGAGGTCAGTAGATATGTGTGGAGTCCCACGATTGCAGATCTATACATGTAATCAATTTTAAGTAGGCCCATCCCTCCTTAGGAATGAATATATAATTTTGGTATGCATTGATTTTTATAGATCATTCAGTGAGCAGAAAGCATCCTTCTTGTTTTCCTATCTAGTCTATCCAATAGGTTTTGGAGCCAAACAAGCACTCCAAAACTAAAGACGGGAACAGCGAATTGGTTTATAGCTTGGATTTTGTTTCTAGATGCCAGTGCAGTTTACAGGATTAATTTAAGTCTGCTAAAGTCCTCCTTACTAAGTTTTAGTCACATTTGTTCATGTTTTATTGTTGATCCTTCATCAATTCCCAAATATTTACACACTGCCTCTTACTCAAGTTCTTTTATATCACATTCCTGTCCCAAACTGATGTTTTCTTGGTGTTGTAGTTTTCCTGCTTTAAATGTTGCTTTTGCACATTTATCAAGACCAAATGACATTCTTATATCATCTGAAAAAGTTTTGTTAACTTGCAGTTGTGATTTCAGTTCTTCATCTGATGAGCTATACAGTTATAAATCATAGACAAAGAGAAGATGAGAAGTCTTTACACTTTGTTTTCTAGGAGCCAAATTATAGCCATGCCCTAAGCTGTTAAGTAGACAGCTTAATGGGTTAAGGGCAAGGCAGAATAGCAATGGTGACAGAGTCACCCTGGAATATCTCCCTTTGAATTATTATTCCTGGGATAATAATTTGTCATTTATCATGCCTTAACTGTAAAGTAGTCTGCCACTGTTTCATGGTCACTGTGGTGCATCTGATGAATCCCCATACGTTTATTGTGTAAAAAACTCATGTCACACATGGTTTCCACCTCTTTTTAATTTCTCCAAGTCTTTTGGGTTTCTAATACCATGACGGGAATGGACCCTCTTCCTAAGTCAGAGTATGATTAAAGTTCATGAAATTAGTTTTGCTTCAATCTTTGATGCCAGCCGCAATGTGCCCAGTAATGACTCTTTCTGCAATTTGTACAGGGTTACATGGATTGGTAACATATCTAAATATGACTGTAAATTATTTTTTATAAGACCCGTTGCTCCTACTACTATTGGAACTGTCTGGGTATCTTTCTTTCCCATGGCTCTCATTTCTGCCTGCAGATCCTGGTATTTTATGACTTTGTGTCTCTCTGTACGCAAGACACTATAGTCACTGGGTGTGGCAATTTCAATGATCAGTGTTACTTTTGTCTTCTTTTCTTGGACCACTATCCGTTTTTCTAGCATCTATCTTTTGAACTGTTGGTATTGGGTGATCCCATGTGATATAAACTTCATCATTTTCTATGATTATTTGTGGCTCATGTTTCCAGTGTTTTTCAGCTACTTTGATACCATAATGTTTGCACAATCCCCAGTGCAACAGTCTAGCCACATTATTATGCCTTTCACTATACAGTCCTTCTGCCATTAATGTGTCGCAACCAGCAACGAGGTGTGTGACTGTTTCCATTCGAGTTCCATAAAACCTACATTTGTCATTTTCTCCCACATGTTCAATGGACTTTGTAAACCAGCATGTACCTAGCCCACTATCTTGGGCTGCCAATATTAACCTTTTATTTCTTGGTTTGAACTTGCCTCTCCTTAACCATTCCTGCATTCATTCTTGATCAACATGAGGCATTTCCAGAAGATTTCTATACTTGCAACTATATTTATGTTTTTTCCACATTTCTTGCCTTCTCATCTGGTCCTTCACGTTATATACTTTATTTTGTTTTTGACACATTCAGTTGCTGCCTGATTTTTATCTACTTCTGGTTTGATTTCCATTCCTGCTTGTAGTTGATATGCTTCTGCTAGATTAAGCAGAGACATCATCTTAGATTTATTCTCCTCATGTTTGAAAATGTTCACTACATTTGGATCTTGTGAAGTTAGTAGATATGTGTGGAGTCCCATGATTGCAGATCTATACATGTAATCAATTTCATGGAGGCCCATCCCTCCTTTTGAACGGGGAGTATACAATCTTGGTATACACTGATTTTTATAAATCATTTGGTGAGCATGAAGCATCCTTCTTGTTTTAATATCCAATCTATCCAACACTTTTTGGGGCCAGTCAAGTCACTCAAAAACTATAAGTTAGGACAGGAAGAGCACATTGATTTATGGCTTGGATCTTATTCCTAGGTGTCAATGCTGTTTTCAGGATTAATTTAAGTCTTCTAAAGTACTCCTTACTGAGCTTTATTCACATTTGTTCATGTTTTATTGCTGATCCTTCATCAATTCCCAAGTATTTATACACCCCCTCTTGCTCAAGTTCTTTTATATCACATTCTTGTCCCAAACTGATGTTTTCCTGCTGCTGCAGTTTTCCTTTTTTGAAGGTTGCTTTTGCACATTTATCAAGACCAAATGACATTCCAATATCATTTGAAAACGTTTTGACATCCTGCAGCTGTACTTTCAGTTCCTCATCTGATGAGCTATACAGTTTTAAATCATCGACAAAGAGAAGATGAGAAGTCATTAGACTTTGTTGTTTTCTAGCAGCCAAATTCTAGCCATGGCCTAAGCTGTTAAGTAACAGCTTAATCGATTAATGGCAAGTCAAAATAGCAACGGTGACAGGGAGTCACCCTGGAATATCCCCCTTTGAATTTTTATCCCTGGAATAATAATCTGTCCTTTATCATGGCTTAATTGTAAGGTGGTCTGCCACTGTTTCATGGTTTCTGTAATGTAGTCGATCAGTGTAGGGTGTATTTTATACATTTTTAAGCACTCTTTTATCCATGAATGTGGGATACTATCAAATGCTTTTTTGTAGTCAATCCATGCCATACTTAGATTCTTCCCCTTCTTACAGTTCTCCAGTATAACTTTGTTTAACAACAGATGGTCCTTTGTTCCATATGACTTTCTTTTATTGCCCTTTTGTTCTAGTGCCATAATTGAGTTTTCTTCTAAATGACCAAACTCTGTCGGCATCAATACCCGTGTATAGTTTATATGTCATCGGAAGATAAGTTATTGGTCTATAATTTTTAGGGTAGCTTGCAGGTTCACTCTTAAGTAAGAGCATCATTTTTCCTGTTGTTAACCAGTGCAGTGTGTGTTCGGGGTGCACATATAAATAGTTCTTACTCATGGCAAAATCCTCATACAAAGAAGTTAATACTTTAAGCCAAAAGTTAAGTACTGCATCTGGGTCTGGGGTTTTCCAGTTAGAGGCTTTTCTCAACTTTATTTCAATCTCTCTGGCTGTTATTTCATCCCATTTCATATCCTGTACCTTTAAACTTCTTATTCTTTCTTTTACTTCTTCTATCCATTTAGCATCTTTGTTATTTTCCACAGGATCTTCATAGATATTTCTCCAAAATGTATCTACTTCCTCTTTTTTGATGGTCTATCAATTCCTTTTACTTTATTTCCCAATTCTCTATAAAACTTTTTTGGGACATTTCCTCTTAGTCTTCTTATTTTTTGTATTGTAAAGTTTTCCATATATGGATTCCTTTCCCGATATTTATTTTGTTCTTTTCTCTTATAGTTATCTTTGTATCTTCTAAGTCTTTCTGCCCATTTTGAAATTTTTAGTTTATCCCCAATAGTGCATAATAGATCCTGGTCTGTTCTAATACTGCGCATTGCTTTTATCACAGCTATCTTTCTTAATATTTTTGTTGATCTGTTTCCTCTTCTATAATCTTCTAACAATGACATTTCTTGTCTTAGCTGCATTATAGTTTTCTCTATTCGATATTTCCATGATGGTATTCGCTTTTGCCCCCCCCCCCTCTTTTCCCTCGCTACCCTGTGTTCCTGTGGTACAACTTTATCAGTTATTAATTTAGCAGCACAGTAATATATTCGGTTTACTTCTGTTGTATCGCATGGGTCTCTATGGACAGTCCTAATTACGGTGTGCATTTGTTTTATCAAGCTTCTGACTTTTGGGGTTTTATTAACCTTCTGCAGTCTATTTCTCTCATTGATCTTGATATATCCGTCTTTGTCTATTAAATCAAGCAACTCTTCTCTTAACTCCTTTTCTTCCATACAGAGGACACATCCCTCATTTTCCATTTCCTGTGGACATTCTATAGAAAATTCTATAGCATCTTCCTGTGCCACATTCGCTTCAGTTTCATCCTGTGTCATCTGTTGCTCTGTCATATGGGAACTCACTGGCCTATCACTCCTCAACATTGAGTGCATCAGAGTTTCCTCAGTTTCCTGTTCCTTTCCTTGTTGTTTAGCTTCAAGTGAATGTTTATACTGGTTTCCTGTGGAAGGCTCCAAAATATCTTGATATGACACCTGACCTGTTGCTTCCTGTTCCACTGGTTTCTGCTTAATTTGGATATCCATTGCTCTATCCTGTTGTGGTGCTTTCTGCATTTGATTTTCTACACTGAATCCTTTTCTTTGCAGCTGTTCCATTACTTCAGTTTCTATCTCTTTGACTTCTCCATTACTAATCTCTTTCTCTACTTTTCCTCTTAGTCTTCTTATTTTTTGTATTGTAATGTTTTCTATATCCAGATTCCTTTGCCTATATTTTTCTTCATATATCTTTGGTGCTGCTCTTTTTGTATTGGTTAGTTTTGCTTTCTCCTTTGTATAAATATTACACCATATTAAATCTCTTTTCCTTTCCCATGTCCATATTCCTTCTTCACATCTCCTGATCTTCTTGCTTTTCCTTATTCTGGGGACTCACTCCATCCTGCTGTGATGTAGTCTGTGTTAGACCTTCTACATTAAATCCTTCAGTTTGCAGGCACTCCATAACTCCAACTTCTATTTCTTTAACTTCTGCTTTACTAATCATCTTTTCTACATTAAATCTTTGTGCTTTTAGTCTTTTTATTGTGAAATTTTCCATATCTGGATGCCTTTGCCTATATTTTTCGTTGAATATCTTTGAGACTGCCTTCTCCATATTAGTTAACTTGACTTTCTCCTTTGCATAAATATTGCACCATATCAAATCTCTCTCTTTCCCATGTCCATATTTATTTTTTATATTTTTCAAATATCTCTAGGTTTTGTTGTTTATATTTTCTCACTTCCTCAGAGGCTTCTTTTTCCAAAGAGATCCAAGTTACTTGATCTATATACTGTTTTTCAAAAATCTGTTGTATTAATGAAAGCAAATTTTTATTTGAAGCTTGTGACAGTTTTTCCTGTGGAAGCATTTTTCTTTCCTCTAATTTCTCTCTTAATCATTTTGTATATATTTTGTGTCTGGAAATTCTGGGCTTTTTGCATAATAGTAACAATACATAATTTCTTTCTTATCCTCAATAGTCTACTCTGTCGTCTTTATGGCTCTTCTCTGGCCAATCAATTTTTTTTGTTTTTGTGGACTGCTGTCCATTGTGAAGCCTCTGATGAATTGTCATACTGCTTTTTTGTACAAAACTCTTATCACACATGGTGCATTTATATGGCTTCTGCCCAGTGTGGGTATAGTTATGTATCACCAAGTATTTCTTGGCTGCAAAACTCTTGTCACACATGGTGCATTTATATGGCTTCTGCCCACTATGCAGCCTCTGATGACTTTTCACATTGCTGTTGTGTCGAAAAGTCTTGTCACAAATGGTACATTTATATGGTTTCTGCCCACTGTGGATACGGTTATGTATCATCAAACAATTCTTACTTGTAAAACTCTTGTCACACATGGTGCATTTATATGGTCTCTGCCCACTGTGGACCCTCTGATGAATCATCATACTGTGTTTGTGTACAAAACTCTTGTCACACATGGTACATTTATATTTCTTTTGCCCACTGTGGATCCTCTGATGAATCATCATACTGCCTTTGTGTACAAAACTCTTGTCACACATGGTGCATTTATATGGTTTCTCCCCACTGTGGAGCATCTGATGAATTGTCATACTGTTTTTTTCTACAAAATTTTTGCCACACTTGGTACATTTATATGGTTGCTGCCCACAGTGTATCTGATGATTCAACATCTTGCTTTTGTATATAAAACTCTTATCACATGCAGCACATTTGTATGATTCCTGCTCTGAATGCATCTTCTGATGATGTGTCAGTTGGTTCTTCCTCATAAAACTCTTGTCACATGTGGTACATTTATATGATTTCTGCCCACAGTGTGTCTGATGATTCAGCATTCTGCCTCTGTATACAAAACTCTTGTCACACGTGGTACATTTGTATGATTTCTGCCCTGTATGGACCTTCTGATTCTGACCAGTACGAGTGATCTTCTGCAGTGCTAAGTTTTTTCCATCTGTAAAACCTTTGGCATTCATAATACCTTCATGCAAATCCTGCCTAATGAGTGCTTGTTTATGTGTTGGGGGGGTATTCTTTTGCCTTTCCCCACTGTCACGTAGATGATCAGTTACATTGTTGCTATAAAATGTTCCAGTGTTGCTATGGTTAAGCCAGCTGCACGGCATTTCCTCTGCTTCAGTTTGCAGATGCTTTTGAAATTCAGTTTTTATGACAAAGTCTTCTTTACTTTGCCTACAGTTATCATGTCTAGCTTCCGTCTTCAGTGGGTCTTGCCTTGTGATAAGCATCTCATCAGACTGAGCTCTGTTACATTGTGCATCCCAGAGTTTCCCATGGGATGACCGCAGACCCTGAATGACACTGAATTTTCCATTCCTGGTGACTTAAAAGAAAAAAAAAACAGTGTGTCAAAATATAATCAGCTGCACAGAAGAGTTTTTTTACAACCTACATTGTAAACCCCTAGGTATGTTAGTGTATCCACACATACAGATCTTTTAAATGTCTAATCATAGTAAACAACAAACTGCTGTCAAAGAATTTCAATAATGAATAAGTCTCCAACAAAATCTGTTATGCCTTCTCATTATACCTTAATGTTCCTTCTATCTACATTTAAACTGTGTTAAGTGCTCTGTGGTTTGTTTTATTATCTTTTGTCTGAGTTTCCAACAATGTATCTGATGTTCTTTGCATCTACATCTTCTACACTAATTATGCAAATTCTTAACAATTACCCTAACTTTCTGGAAAGGCATCATTGGTGTTCTCAATCAAATACTTAAAAAAAGAAAAGAAAAAAAAACTCCCAGAGGCCAAGGACAAGTCAGGCCAAATATAATCAGAATAAGAGAAACCAGAATTAGCCTAAATTTCAAATAGTTAGATTTCAGTATTTCATAACATGAAGATTTTAAATGTTTCTTTCCATAAGACTAGAGACAAAACATACCTAGAACAAAATAAGTATGTAATTGCATTTAATATAGTTTGGAAGCAGTAGGCATTAAACAACTTGACTGTGAACTTCAACTCATCTGCAAAATCTTTAATTACTTTGATGGTGATTAAGTGGTAAAGTGTATTTATTTAACATTGATACCACTACGCACAACAAAAAGACGAAAATACCCAAACTGTTCTATTTTTAACGTATTAAAGAAGTACCATCATTAAGTAGAAGTCCTTCTTTTGAAAATCGGCAATGTCTATTTAACAACCATGCTCAAAGCTGCACAAACTACAAATGGATGCTGAGTGATTTACACATGGAACAACTGACTAAAGTACATCAGAATTGATCTCGTTCTCTCTCTGTTTAACTTCAGTAAAGGATTAAATGTTTCTAATGGTGCCTATGTAGATATGACGTAACTGTGCAGGGACATGTGAAGCCCGGTTTACATAAAAACATGTCAGGCATTTTGAAATGACCAATGATGTGATGATGTGTGATGTACCTCTCTGATTGCCTGCAACAGAATTCATAAATAACCCTGCTGCGTACATCTCTAACGTACATCTGCAGATATGAAGTACTCACTACAGACTGTGCAGGGACATGTGGAGCCTGGTTTACCTAAGGACATGCCAGACATTTTGAAATGTCCAATGATGTGATGATGTGTGATGTACCTCTGACTATAACAGAATTCATAAGTAACCCTGCCACATACACCTTGTAACGTACATCTGTAGATATGAATTTCTCACTACAGACTGTGCAGAGACATGTGGAGCCTGGTTTACCTAAGGACATGCCAGACATTCTGAAACGACTAATGATGTGTGATGTACCTCTGACTGTAACAGAATTCATAAATGACCCTGCCACATACACCTTGTATCATACATCTGTAGATATGAGTACCCACTACAGACTGTGCAGGGACATGTGGAGCCTGATTTACATAAGGACATGCCAGACATTGTGACATGACCAATGATGTGATGATGTAACAGAATTCATAAATAACCCTGCCACATACATCTTGTAACGTACATCTGTAGATATGAGTACTCACTGCAGACTGTGCACAAACATGCGGAGCCTGGTTTACATAAAGACATGCCAGACAATTTGAAATGTACACTGATGTGATGATGTGTGATGTACCTCTCTAACTGTAATAACATAATTCATAAAGAACTCTGCCACATACATCTTGTAATGTACATCTGTAGCTATGAAGTACTCACTACAAACTGTGTAGGGACATGTGGAACCTGGTTTACATAAAGACATGCCAGACATTTTGAAATGACCAATGATGTGATGATGTGTGATGTACCTCTGACTGTAACAGAATTTATAAATAACCCTGCCACATACACCTTGTAACGTTACATCTGTAGATATGAAGTACTCACTACAGGCTCTGCAGGGACATGTGGATCCTGGTTTACATAAAGGCATGCCAGACATTTTGAAATGACCAATGATGTGTGATGTACCTCTCTGACTGCCTGCAGCAGAATTCATAAATTAACATGTAGAAGATGCATTACGATGCAGTATCATAAAGTACCACATTTATTTTATTTTATTTTCAGTTTGATTACCAGGGAAGTCCACTGGGCCTGAAAGTGCCCATTTTCAGTGGAGGCCCGGGGAGAAAAGCTCCATAAGCAATACAATAAAGGTTACATATGTTAAAGGTATAATGCAAGTATAAAATTCATACAGTAAGGAAATGCGAGAGCATAAAATGTACATCATAAAACACAGTTAACAGATATTAGAGAACCCAGTTTACAGGTATTTTCATTCAGAGCAGCACGATCAACTGTCTGTAAAATAAAAGATCTGTCATACATCTTGTAACGTGGTACTGTTGGCCTGGGATGTCCAGTGGTGCTGTAAAAACACATCATCCCTGTAGAGCAACACAATCCTGTTTTTTATGAGACAAGTATTTTTTAGCATACCCCTCCCACCACAGTGCTAGAAACTCAGTACAGTCATCTCTCAATTTAAACACCATGACTATCCCCTACAGCTTGTGCCATATGAAAACCCAGTCCCTGCTAATGTACTGTCCCATCTTCTCCTCATTATCACAACTGACATCACTAAGTGAAAACAATGAATTCCTGATAATACAGTTGAATGGAGTTGTTTTTATATGAAAAAGTACAAAATGTTTACATTGTTGTAGTAAATGGCAACTGTATCTTTACTTATGTAACCATCACCTCAGCAAATCCATTGTCTGTCTTGGCCCTTATTGCAGCTGAAGAGTTTCTGTTATCCAGTCTACTCATACATCTTTTCTTTTCTTCATTAAACATTTTTATTTGATTTTGCATAAATAAAACCAAACAAATTATTTACAATAGCACAACATAAACTGTATATAGTGTCCATAGCAATAAATACAAAAACAATCAATATTTCAAGATTTTTCCAGTAAATGATATAATTTTTGCCATGCAATTAACTGATGGGTTGTGTTATTTGTTTTCATTTTTATTGTACATCTTCTCACTCTTTTTATGTGCATTAAGAACACGTTGAGGCTTGGGTGTTCGTTTAAGTAGTTTATTTTATACAAACACACCAGGATGGATGTCAGGAACATTAACTTAAACACATTATCTAACTAACTGACTGACTACATACCTGCATGCTCTCACTCTGGCTGCTCACTCAAAATGGCTCTCTTGCTTGCACATGCTCAGTACTTATATGCATGTGCTGACTCACTGGAAAGCTTCTTAAAGGTACATCACACACACACTGATCTACATCTTCCCTCTTTACTGAGCTGTCTCATGTAAACAACGACATTTGAATAGGCATGCAATTATACAGACACTAATAAAGAAAACAACAGGCATGTCCAGGTTGCCATGTATATGGAATGAGGTTTTGAATTGCCAACTTGTCTTGTAACATAATAGTTAGGACTGGGTTTAGCAACATGGACAGTCACTGGGGGATGTTCTTCTTGAGGAGTCTCAGGGATCTTCTCAGGAATGGGGGGGTTTTCTATGAAATGAAGTTTGTATCCTACCACCCTGTGTACTTAGATCAATGTCCAAAAACTGTACACTCTCAGAAGAGTAAATCAAAGTGAAGTGTAAGAAACCAGTACTATCATTAAGAAAATTAACATATTCTTTAAGCTCATGTTCATTACCCTCCCATATGAAAAAAATATCATCAACAAATCTTTTGAAGAATGTAATCTTAGAGCTATAATTTCTAGGAGCATTGTACACATATTCAGTTTTCCATTTATCTAATATCAAATTGGCATAAGTGTTCACTACCGGTGTTTCCATTGCAACACCAGAGGTCTGATGATAAAACTTGTTATTGAACACAAAGACATTATTAGTCAATACTATATCTAGAAGTTCACAAATAGTTTCTATTTCCCTGCCTGAAAGTTGAGTACATACAAAGTAAATCCCGTATCGAGTTAACACCATAATCAACAGGAATAACTGTAAATAAAGACTAATATCTAGTACAACAAATATAAAGGAAACATCTTCCCTATTTGTTAAAATACTCATACAATTGTCACAGGAAATCTCCTCTGTCTTTAATGTAACTTTTGACAGACCTAAGATATTGGGAAAGAACATGCTGTAGATAAATAGGAACACCGGTAGCGATACAAACTTCAATTCATAGAAAATCTATGCATAAAAATAAGTATTTGCACAGTACAAGTATTCACAGCCCACACGTCTTTAAGGAAATTATCAGGAGTCAGTTTATATGTGTATGTAGACTCAATACAGAAAGACAAAAATGTAAAATACAGCTGAATGATATGATTGAAGAGTTTCTTCAAAGAGGCTATGATGAGAATTTACTTAGTATCAAGAATGAAATTCTTGAGGAAAGGGATACTAGGTTTTACCCCTTTTTTTGTGGTAAAAGCATTGCTCAAATGCCTTTGGTACGTGGTGATAGTCAGTCCATGGTTTTACACTATCCCATGACTTCAGTAGGTGCAGTGATGGTGTTAAGAATATCATCAACAATAATTGGTGCATCCTACAAAGTGCTACTGAGCTACTGAAATTTATCAACACTAAACCCAGTTTTTCTTATAGAAATTGTGAAAGTTTCAAACAAAACTTTGTTATAAAGATTTTAATTGTTCTAGCAATGATTTAATATTTGCTAGGAAGGGCACTGTTCCGTATTACAATTGTTGTTATTGCTCATGTATAAATAGTAAATTAGATTTTGTTCATCCTACTAGTAATACAAAATACAGTGTAAAATGTTTTGCTACATGTAATTCTTGTAATATTGTATATTTAGATGTGTGCCAGACATGTCCGGCATTTTATGTAGGAAAAAGTACTAAACGTCCTAAAGATAGAATTACTGAACATAAATCAGACATTAGAAGGAATATTATGGCTAATTCACTAGCTCAACATATAAATGGGAATGGTGAACTATATGACTTCACTTTTAGGGTTCTAACGTCTGTTCAAAAGTCGATTAGAGGTGGTGACTTGAATAACAAATTAGAGCTAAAAGAATATGAATGGATCACATTGTTGCAGGTGGATGTGTTTCCTGGTATTAATAAGTTAAATACCTTAAAACCAATAGTTTAGGACAGAATGTTATGTTTGAAATTATTAAATGAGCAGACTTTGTTCACTTTAAAAATTTTAAAATAATATGATGATTTTATTGGCTGTGATTAATCGAATTATTGGTTCTGGATGATATTTAAGGATTGTAACTAATTAATTTTTTTTATCTTGTACTGAGGAAGGATTGTTATACCTGAAAGCTTTGTTTTACTAATACATTTTTTATGTTGTTTCAGTTTGTCTTGCTGCTGCTGAAATTGTACTTTTGCAATTTGGGCTTCATGAGTTGCAATCTGGCAGGAGCTGTATGCATAGGCTTTCTCACAATAATGACAAGAGGTTGGTGGTCAGTTTCAATCTGGATCGATCAACCATAAATGTAGTCATGAAACTTTAAACATGCAAACACAGTTGCCAAAAGCTCTTTCTCAATCTGGGCATACTGCATCTTGGTCTTGGTAAGAGTTCTCAATGCATAGGCCTACTGGTCTACCTTCTTGAAGAATGACTGCACCTAGACCAAACTTAGAAGCATCACAGAGGACAAAGTAACTGATTTGTGAACATCATAGTAGCTGAGAATTGGTGAGTTAGCAATTTTCTGCTTCAGGATGTCAAATACTCATTGGTGCTGTTCTGACTATGACCAAATTACATCTTTGCATGTTAGCTCTCTGAGCAATGATGAAAGTTGGCTTAAATCTGGAATAAACATGCCTAGGTAGTTGGCCATGCCAAGAAACAATTTCAGGACTTGGACATTGTGAGGAGCTGGCATCTTTAGGATTGCTGTTTGCTTGGAAGGATCTGGTTGTAAGCCTGAATTGGTAAACAAGTGACCAACATAAGTAACTTCTTGCAGCCTGAACTTGCACTTCTGAGGATTCAGCTTAAGATTCACTTCACATGCTCTTTCCAGAACATTCTTGAAGTTTCTGTCATGTTCAGCTTCACCATTGCCTCCTACTAGAATATCATCTACTATAACAGCACAAGGATAGCCATAAAAAAATTCCTCCATTGCACACTGAAAGACTTCACTGGCAGAATATATCGCAAATGACATTCTCAGAAATCTGAATCTTCCAAATGGTGTACCAACTGTGGTTAACAATGAAGATTTTCTGTCACGCCAAGTTTGCCAAAATGACCTCTTTCCATCTACGACAGAAAAAACAGTGGCATTTGGCATGACAGCAGCAACCTCTTTGACTGTGGGCACAGGATGAGGAGGCATTTTTAATGCTTTGTTCAGATCTCTTGGATCAATGCATATTCTGATATCATCTGAGATTTTCGTATGAGCTACCACCATGGAGGGTACCCATTCAGTAGGTTCTTCTACTGGACAGATTACTTCTAGCTGCATCATTTTGTTTAGATTGGCTTTGACTCTAATTTGCATAGCTACTGGAACTTTCCATGCTGGTGTCATAACTGGGCTGACCTCTGGGTCGAACCTCATAGAGTACACAACTGGCAGTTTGCCTATTTTGTCTGCAAAAATATCAGCATTCTTAGAAGAAACAGTATGGGCAAAATTTGAGCTGTTGCCATGCAGGCTTAGTGAAAGCAGTCCCATTTTCAAACTGTCTCTGAGACCTAATAATGACTGCACCTGCTTCTTGACTATGAAAAACTGCAAGTCATAGCTGTTCCAAGCAGAACAACATGAAAGCACTACTGAGCCTTCGGTTTGAATCTCTTCACCACCATATGCAACAAGCTTTGCACACTTTGTTAAGTCAAGTTGTTGTGCAAATTTTACTCTAGCAAATGTTTCTGCTGACATAGCATTGCATTTTGAGCCAATATCTACTTTGAGCTCTATAGAGCTCCCATTAATCCAAACAGGACAAAAGATTTCATTCTTTGCCCACAAATCTACTGTGTTGACTGTTTCACTAAGCATGGGCACACCATCAACATAAAAAGTAGTGTTGCAGCTTTCTTATTGATCAATTTGCCTCTTGGAATGCCCCCTTTTAATAAAAGAATGTGCCTTATTTGATTTACAAAACCTTTTAAAAGATTCCACTTATTGCAAGAATGACACTGCTTACAAAAAGCTAAGCACTTTTCTCTTTTGGGTTTGTGATTACCATCACAATTATGACAGTTGACTATGAAGTTGGGTGGAGGCACGTTTTGACTTTGCTGACTCACCCTTATGCTTCACTGAGCATGCCCTGAAATTTGCTGGAAAGACTCAGGGTTTCCCAGGGACTATTGCAGGACCTTACAGGACCTGCAGTAGCTGCCATTTGCTTTCACCTTTTTCTTTTAACCACATGCTGCATACTATCAACATGAGAGTTGTCACTGTGCCTTCTGCAGCTAATTTCATTTGTATACATACTTGTGTGCTTTTCTGTAAGCTCATATATCTGACAAATCTCAATGGCCTTATTCAACGTTAAATTACTCTCTCAAAGCAAACTTTTCTCACTGTGTCTTTACTAATACCACACACAAGCCTGTCCTTTATCAACTCATCTCTCAAATCAACAAATCTGAATGTTTTTGCCTTCTTTCGCAAGTCAATTATATATGCTGCAAAAGTTTCACCAGGCTTTTGATCCTTTGTGTAAAATAAGTGCCTTTCCATTGTAACATTAATTTGGGGTTACACATTTCTCTAAATTAATGTTTTAAGCATTCAGGGTCTTTCCTTGTTTCAGCTGGTACCACTATATGGTGGTCTTCCCCTCCTCTGCAACCACAGCAGGTGCATACACAAATGAACACTCTCTTTCAATGGTTTCTGAAACAGCTAAATTAAGCAGACTAAATGTTTTGTGCATGCATCTTTGTCAGAAAAAGCAGCCTGCATGAAAATGTTGTATTCCTGCTCAAACACTCTCCAGTTTTCTGCAATATTGTTATCAAACACAAGCGGTGCACATTTGCAAAATCCTTCAGCCATGCCCACAGTTTACAGGAAAACACAATGCGAAATGGCCGTTATAATTATGGTGAACATTCACACACACCAGGTACTTGTAATAATATTCAAATGCACAATAAACACTTTGAAATATTATACTCTGTGAAATATGCCTTGAAATAACTGTACTTCACAAAATATTCTATGAAACAACTTTACTTTGTGAAATAACTGCACTGTAATACTGCACACACTAGCATACACTTTGCACACTTTGTTAGTTAATGCAAAAAAGTGCCAAATAGTGAAAAAATATGGTTGTTTTCCCTTTTTTGTACATTATATACAATTCAGATATTGTTTCAAACATTTTCATAACTATTTTAAATATTTTTATCAATATGTCACAGTATCAGACATTTTGTTTAATTAGAAATTCATTCTGAGCATTTTGAGTGCTTTGATTTATATTTATAGCAAAATAAATCATATAAGCAAGTTTTAGTACCTGGAATTTGTTTTTGATTTGTTTTGCAAGTTGTTTGAGCAGTAGAGACGATCCACTCCTGTATATTCCTCCAACTTTAAACAGTTACCTCATGGCTGTAACTCTGGATCCCCTTCTTATACCATGTTGCTCTTATGTGGATTAAGACAATGTCGAGGCTTGGGTGTTCATTTAAGTAGTTTATTGTATACAAAGTATGGATGGCAGGAACATTAAACTTAAACTAACTAACTGACTGATTACATACTTGCATGCTCTCACTCTGGCTGCTCACTCAAAATGACACTCTTGCTTGCACGTGCTCAGTACTTATATGCACGTGCTGACTCATTGGAAAACTTCTTAAAGGTATATCACACACACTGATCTGCACATATTTTCTTATTGCAAATAGATTTAGCTAACTGAATAAAAGCACTATAAAAATATATAGTAGCCTTAACTTTCCAGTGTATTGTTATACCTTTCTTTGCTGTAGCTAAGAGTGCCAACAAAAGAGGTATTTAATGAGCAGGGATAATTTGGGGAATTGGTACAGTGAACAATATGACAGAATCAGCTATAATACAATTTTCATTTCACAAAGCTTTGCAAAAATGTCTAAAATCAACCCAAAAAGGTTTAACCAACTTGTAATTAATGATGATATGAAACCAATATGCTTCAGGGGTTAAGTACGTGGAGTTAAAAAACATCTATGTAAAAATTTCCAAGTAAAAACTCTCCAATAAGGAGAGGATGTTGTTTTCTTTTTGATTTTAAACAAATATTTTTATTTATAGCAGTAAATTCTTCTTTATTAATCTTGGTTGAGTAATTCCATAAGGAAATATCTATAGGTCTAAAATCATTTCTAATAATTTTATATATTTTTGAGATAAATGAGGTTTTCACTATGAAACCATTAACAATGATGGATGTGAAATTTAAGATTTTTTTGGTACGTCATTTTTAGAAGAATCTAAAGTTAATATATGGTTTTATTATGAAGAAATTCTTTACATGTCTGAATGTCTAACCAATTGTACTTCTGTAAACTAAATTTGGCTAATAATAAGTCAGCTGAAAGGATTTGTTTACCAAATATAAACTAGTTCCAATACAATAAGTTATTGTTTTTAAAATCTATCATTTTTTCATAAAATTAGATTAATTATCCATTAGTAACGGCTATTGGGAATATTGTTATTAATAGATTTTTTTGTTATATTTATTGTACTAACCTATGAACCTATTATATGATTTGAAAATAAGTCTTTTAAAATTTAACAATAACCAACTTAAGAAAGGAAATAATGTGAGATTATGTTTATCTTTAAATGTATATGCTTTTAAGATCCACACAAAAACATTATAGTCTATTTTAAGGAGAGGACTGAATGCTGTTTTATTACAATCTAATAACCAAGTTTCATGTAAAGTTTTCCAGTAAGAAGCATTTTATGGATTAATCCATAAAAATGCAGTGTTAATTACGACTGAGTTTATATAATGGTCAATATTGGGAAACCTTATCCCTCCCTCTTCCCAACTTGATGTAAGCCAATGCAAAGATATTCTGGATTTCTTTGGGTACCATAAATATTTGGGCAAACTCACTTATTTTCTTTATGATTTTTTTGTTTAGAGGAAGAATTAAAGATCGACTAATAAATAAGATTTTAGGTAATATGCTCATTTCAATTAAAACAACTTTCCTCAAAGGTAAAATATAATGATTTTTTGTATGTCTCTTCAAATAGAATTATTAGATATTTAATATGGTTGTTATTCAAATTAAAGGTGTTGCAAGATTTTAGCTTAGATGACAGCTTTTTATTAAGTGTTTTAGTCTTTTTATGATTGAATTTTAATCCTGACACTTTCTCAAAAGTATCTAAAACTTTAACTAAATGATTAAATGAAGCATCAATATCACCACTTTACTAATAAATCATCAGCAAAGAGTTGAGTTTTGGGAGATAATTTGTCATTTAGTTTATATTCCATTTATGTTGTTTCTTAGATTGTTAGCTAAAGATTATATGGCTAGGGCAAATACAAGTGGTGATAAGGGACACCTTTGTTTTGTACCTTGTTGCTTTAACTGAATTAGAAATAAAGGAAGCTATTTTGACAAAAGCAATGGAATTTGCATATAATTGTTTGACTAAATTCACAAAATCTGAGGAAAAGTTGTATTCATAAAGTGCTTTAAAAAGATAAGACCAATTCAATGAGCCAAATGCTTTATCAATATATAAACTTAGTATAGAAAGCTCATATTTTCTTTTGTTAACAATATCTGTTAAGGAAAATATTCTAGTGATACTGTCTTGCACCTTTCTATTAACTTTAAATCCAGTTTGGTCATCTTTTATTAAATCAGGGAGTATACTGTTAAGTCTTTTTGCCAGGTTAGACATGAACAACGTATAATCTATACTAAGAAGGGAAATTGGTCTATATGATAAGCATGAAGAAGGTTCTTTTTCTGATTTTAATATAAGAGAAATAAGAGAATACTCACATGAAGGCGGTAGGGTAGAAGTTGTTTTGACTTCCTGGAAAGTGCTCAGAAGAATTAAGATATAACCGGGTAATATTTTATAGATTTCAGGTATTAACCCATCTAAATCTGGAGCAATATTCATCTTTAGATTTTTAATCTGATCTTTTAATTATTTAAAGTTGTTTGGATAATCTCTTTTGAATGGTTTCTTTAAAAATATATATCAACTGTCTTAGTATTATATATACCATAATTTGAATTATTAATCTCTTCATAGTACTTTCTGAAACCGTATAACATATTAGTTAGATATAGTGCTTTAGTTATTCTACCCTTGTTTTTATAAATAATTTCCTTAAAGTGTTTTTTCTCTTTCATGTATTTCAGTCTAACTGCTATTTTATGTAGTTTTTTTAGGATTTAATGACTGAGGATAATTTGATTTTTTTATAGGTTACTAGATACCTTATGATGCAATATATTTTGATACTCTTTAACTTCTTTATATTGTTGATTGCTAATTTGTCATTAGGTTTAAGGTTAGATTTTAATTTGTCAGTTTCATCTTGCATATTTTTATTTTATTTATTTGACATTTGTTAACCAGGTTGGTATGACTGGGCATAGCCCTTTTTCAGCAGAGACCTAAGGAGAAAAGCTCCAGTATTACATGCATAGACATTTATTAGCACTGACAATAGTTACAAGTCAAAAATGAAATAAAATGAGATAAAATATTAATTAAACAATGAACATAATAAGTTCATTTTTAATACATTCCGTAGAAAATTTTGAAAAGTACGAGTTGGGGATATTTTCATTAGGAACTAGCCTGGATAAGTGTTAATAACAAAGTAAGATCAGTTCTAAGTAGATTAGGAAGTGACCTTGTAGACAGGGAAAGAGGTATATAGAGAAATATTATTAGTAAAGAACATGTGAGGTGAAAAAGTACCAAGATATGTAAGGTTGATGCTGGTAAAGTGTAGTAGAGAAGCAGTTGAAGAGTATAAGGTGTAGAAGTTAGAAAGAACAGAGAGCAGGAGGGGGTTGTAATACGTCTGTTATGATATTAGCTAAGGGAACAGCAATCAGTGGTAGTGTAGGTAGCTTATGTTGTGTCCTGGCAGGGGCTTGTCCATGACTTGTGGAAGTAGTCTTTAATTGCTATTTTAAAGGTGTTTGTTTCAGTAATACATCTGACACTGTGGAGTAGTTCATTCCAGGCATTTGCAGTGAAATAGCTATAAAGTAGTTTTCCAATATTTTTATTAGGCCTATGTACTTGGAGAAGGTTTTGTTGAGAGCTGTGGAGGGAGTATTTGGGAGTATAAGGCTGGATGAGATTGGAGAGAGAAGGACAGGAAGAAGGTCTATGAAGAACTGAATGAGCCATGAGATGTGGTATTAGGATTTTGTGATGAAATTCCAACCATTGCAAATTTCTTAGTGTGATGCAGTGATGGGTGTGGTAAGACAGGTTGCAGGCAAATTGAGCTATTTTGTTATAGGTAAGTTTGAGTTTAGTAAGGATATCTGATTGGAGGTGTGTAAGAGTAGGGGCTGCATAGAGGAGAATGGGTAGTAGAAAGAATTGTGCAAGGGAGAGTCTGGAAGCATCTGTGAGGTATTTATTATTTATTTATTTTATTTATTTATTTAAGTTTGATGACCAGGGAAGTCCACTGGGCCAAGAGGAGCTCATTTTCAGTGGAGGCCCAGGGAGAAAAGCTCCACAATAATTGCTAGTTACATTTCACATGTTACAAAAGGACATAGTTCATACAGCTAATTAAACATTTACAGATAAGCTCCGTGATATTTGCAACTGGCTTGTCACAATGTTACAAAAATGAAAAGACATACTTCAATACAGAAATTTCAACATTTACATAAAGTGAATATTTTTGTTATAAACTCAATCAATTGTAAGTTTAACATTTCAAAATATAAAGCCACTAGCCATTAGTAGGTTAGGAAAATATTATGCATGGAGAGGGTAATATTATATTTGAGATTGGAGAGTATAGTATGTTAGATATTAGAGAGAAAATTAATTTTTAGTAGGGGAGGGATTGTTTTGGGTGGGATGAAGTAATAGTAGAGGTAGCTGGATGAGTCAGCGCAAGGTGGAATGATGGGGAGAGGTGTAAGTTGGAGCATGGCAAGGGCATTCCCATTTGGAAGAAAGATGAGAGAGTAGCTGAAATTTCAAATTTGTATGGTTAGGTAGGTTGCGTAGGTGTATGGGGAGAGAGTTCCACTGTTTAGCTAAGGAGTGGGACAGCAGTAGATGGCCAGGAGGTCTTGCAGGTTTGTGGACCTGAAGGAGATTTTGGTTTTTGGATCTGAGTGAGCGGTTGGAACTGTAAGGTTTTAAGGAAGTAGCAAGAGCTGAGCAGTTGGCAAGTTTAAAGATGAGCTTTGGACAATGGTGAGTTGTAGGTAACTGAGGTAGTTTGGTAGTTCAAGCCAGTTGAGGGTGAGGAGGGAGTGGTAGTGGTGGGATGAGTTTTTTGAATTGGTTGCAAATTTGGAGATCTTGTGGTAGCAGGATTCAAGTTTGGACCGAAGGCCAAGATGGAGATTGGTGAAAAGAGGGCTACCATACATAAAGGAGGGGAGTGGGAATGTGGATGCAAGAGTTTGATGGGTAGAGGGGCTTAGTAAGTGGTTGTGCCTGTAGAGGAGACCTATCTTTTGGTGGATTTTCTTGATTGTGGAATGGATGTGGGAGTCAAATTTTAGTTCTTCATCAATAATGATGCCAAGAAGCTTGGTGTTGGGGACAATTTCAAGGAGGGTGTTGTTCTGGCTTTGTGTGGTGAATGTGGATTTGTCAATGGAGTTTTTGGTAGGGGAAAAAACATTAGTTTGGTTTTATTTCCATTTAGTGCCAGATGGTTAGACTGCCCCCAGGTTTATGTTTTGGAGAAGGCTAGTTGGGTTTTTGCTAGGAGCTCGTAGGGGAAGAAGGCTGAGCACATCCTTCTACCTCAAGCCCTTCTGCTTCTGCATATTGGATGATAGATGAGTCTGGGATGGATTGGTGAAAGTTCTTAATGAACAGGTTGAAGAGAAGAGGGTCAAGAACAGAACCTTGTGGGACACCTGTGGGTGTGGGAAGGAAGGGGAGGTTGAAGTTTTCCATTGGACAGCTTGTTGGCGGTTAGAGAGGTATAGGGTGGAGAGTTGGGATATAAATAGGGTGTGTGAGATGGTGTCAAAGGCCTTCGACAGATCTAGGAATAGTATGGATACGAACTTGTCTAAGTCGCGTTCTAGGTTTATGGTTTCAAGAAAGGAAAGAAGGGCAGTCATGGTGCTGTGGCCAGGGCAGAAGCTGTGTTGGGTAGGGGGAGGAGATTGTTTAGCATTAGGTGTGCCATGAGTTGGCTTTGTATTTTCTCTAGTATTTTAGAAAGAGGGGAAAGGATGACAATAGGCCTGAAGTTGGTGGTATCAGTATTTTTGCCACCTTCGTGGAAGGGGATGATGTAAGCATGGCACCAGATAGAAGGGACATATTATTCTTGTATGGATCTACTTATAAGAATATAGATGGTATAGGCAATGCTGTCTGCAGATTGTTTGAGGAAGGTGGGTGGAAGGTTGTTGGGTGCATTGCGACAGGGTTTGAGTTTGAGGAGAAGAAGTTTTTATAGTGCTTGTGGGGATGGGCTTGAGGCAGAAGGATGTGGAGGAAGGATGATTGAGGTGGTGGTGGAGGAGGAGGGTGGGAAGGAGGCTGATAGTTTAGCTATGCAGTCTATGAAGAATGAGTTGTACTGGCTGGCTGTTTCAAGGCTGGAGAGGTTGGGGTCTGGGCAGGGGTTTTATATGTTGCCAGGATGCAGCATGGATGAGATGGAATCCCAGAATTTTTGGGGATTTGTTGAGTGAAAGGACTGGAGTTTGGAGTAGTGGGATTTGCTGGCTTTACTTATTAGCTTTGTGCAGCGTTTCATAGTTGCTTATACTCTAGGAAGGTGTTAGGGTTTTTATGTTTTTGATATTGTTTCCATTTTTTGTCCCTTTGGTGCAAGGCTAGTTTAATATCTTTTGATAACAATGAGCAGGGATTGGTTTTGATGCGTTTGGTTCAAGGTGGGGCTTGCTGATTGAGAAGGGTTAGGAATGAGTGGTTAAAGTAGGAAATGGCATCATCTAGAGGAAGGGTTTTAGAGAGGACCAGTCAGTATGCTTTAAGCATTCAGAGAAAGTTAGAGGTTTGAAAGAGGAGAGGTTGCAGCTTTGGATGTAGTGGTGTGTATGCAGTGGAGATGAGAGATGGCAAGGCGAAGGCTGGCAGGTGATCGCTGAGAGGATCAGGTAATGTTCCGGCTTTGGTGATAAGGTTTGGTTGAGTTGTTAGGATCCAGTCAATGATGGTACCATCTTTATTTGGTCTGGTTGGAGAGTGTATTAGTTGGGAGACATTGTACAGGTTGATTGTGTGGGACGGGGCTTCAGAGTTAACAGTATTCCGGGTGGTATCACCAAGTATATAGGTTTAATTTTTTATATTGGAGGAGAACCAGGACAGGATGTTTTCAAGAGTTTTGATATTATCACCAGGGGGAATATAGAGGGCAGAGATACATATGGACTTATTGTTGTTTATTTTTAGTAAACCTATTATAATTTCAGAGTTGGCAAAGGTTGGTATTTTATTAGAGTAGGGAGTTATGGTATGGGAGGTGGGGTAGATTATTGCTACTCCAACTCCTTTTTTGTGGGCTCTGTTGTTATGAATGATTTGGAAACCTGGTGGTAGGATTTCGCTAACTTTTATATAGATTTTCAGCCAGGTTTCAGAAATGGTGGTAATGTCGAGGTTGTTATGGGAGAGCCAGACATGAAGGTTAGGGATTTTGTTTTTTAAGCTTTGTGCATTGTGTTGTAAGGCGAATGGACTTTGAGTTTGTGGGTTGAGTTAATGGTTTGTTGTTTGATGTTAGAGATGGGTCTGAAGTTGGGGTGGATGTCGCCGGCTAGTGAGAGTGAGATGTGGTGGAGTAGAAGAGTGAGGCAGTGTGTTGGCCAAGGGAAGCTTGGGTTGTGTGAGAGTAGTGATTTTCTGGTACCACATTTAAGAGGTGAGTACAGGGGGGTTGGGTTGGGAGCAGTTTTGGTTTGAAGAAATAGATTGGGTTAGAGGTAAAGAGTTCATGTGAGATGAACAATTAGGATGGGAAGTGAGGTTGATGGCAAGATGTAGTGAAGTGTGTGTGAGAGTTATGACAAGGGTTGGGAAAAAGTATGAGATAGGTAAGAGAAGAGAGAGAGAGTAGTGGGGCAAATGGGGTTACAGGGAGAGATGTTATGTAGAGCATTGTAGGAGGGGTGGATGTTTGGGGTGATGTAGATCTACAGGTGGGTGGGGTTTGGCTTAGGTGTGTTGTGATTGGAGAGGTGTTGGGTGAGGAGGAGTCAGGGGATGTATAAAAGTACAGATAGTGGGGGCAGTTGGAATTTGGGGGCAGGGTAGGGGAGCGGAGTGAGCCTGAAAGGCGAATGGAGCGGGATATACCTTCCGGGAGGAGCAGCAGTCACCAAACAGAAAACAATCAGTGAGAAGGTTAGCAACTACAGAAATAGGGAAGCCTGTCATTTTAGTTAGAATGCTACCTTTCTTGTTTTTATTATTTATGCACCAATCGGGAGCTGCAATTCACTGAGAAGTAGGAAAATCACATAGTTATGCCAGGGGTTTAAGAAAGGGACATGCAATAAGTGTACACTACTGAGGGATGCCCGTCGGACAGACAGAAACAGAGTGTAGTCAGGGGGTAGAAAGGGACATGCAGTAAGTGTCCACTACTGAGGGATGCCCGTCGGACAGACAGAAACAGAATATAGTCAGGGGGTTTAAGAAAGGGACATGCAATAAGTGCACACTACTGAGGGATGCCCATCGGACAGACAGAAACAGTGTAGTCAGGGGATTTAAAAAAGGGACATGCAATAAGTGCACACTACTGAGGGATGCCCGTCAGACAGAGAGAAACAGAGTGTAGCCAGGGGGTAGAAAGGGACATGCAGTAAGTGCACACTACTGAGGGATGCCCGACGGACAGACAGAAACAGAGTGTAGTCAGGGGGTTTAGAAAGGGACATGCAGTAAGTGCACACTACTGAGGGATGCCCATGGGACAGACAGAAACAGACTGTAGTCAGGGGTTTTTAGAAAGGGACATGCAGTAAGTGCACACTACTGAGGGATGCCTGTGGGACACACAGAAACAAAGTGTAGTCAGGGGGTTTAGAAAGGTACATGCAGTAAGTGCACACTACTGAGGGATGCCTGTGGGACACACAGAAACAGAGTGTAGTCAGGCAGAGGTTTTTAGTATTTAAAGATGGCACCACAGCTCAGGGGAGGAATAAGTAAACTCTCAAGAGTAAGAGGGAGGGAATAGAAATGATTGGCAGCGCTGGGAAGCTTACCATAAGATTACGTTAGGAGACTGAGAGAAGGGGGGGCGGCTAAGAGCCAGGGCTTGGAGAAAACTGTGAGAAAACAGGTTTGACAGGCTAGGAAACTTACACTAGAATTATGTTAGGAGAACAAGAAAAGGGGGGGACTATGGAGCAGGACTTTATCTATTATGTTTATAAAGCAGACATAGTTTTTAATGGGTCTTTTTTATGCACTGCTGAGTGTGTAGGTCAAATCTGAGTTGGTCATCTATTATAACACCTAAGAGTTTGGTGTGGGTTTCTGGTCAGATTGCAGTATTATTCAGGGAGGAGACAGCGGAGGAAGATTTATGATGCTGATGGGAGGTAGGGAGAAACAAGAGGAGTTTAGTTTTCTTTGGATTTAATAGAAGTTGGTGGGAAGTAATCCATCTTTCAATGGAGTGGAGGGATTCTAGGGTGAGAGTATGAAGGTTTGTGATGCTATCAGAGCAGGAGATAATTGTAGTCATCAACATATTGTATAAGGGTAGACAGTGGACAAGAAGAGTGGAGATCATTAATAAAGATATTGAAAAGTAGGGGACCAAGGATGGAGCCTTGGGGTACCCCAGTATGGACTGGAAGAAAAGGAGAGTAGCTTGATAGCGATCTCACAGTCTGAAATCTGTTTGAGAGGTAGCTGGAGAACCATGATATAGTAGAGCTTGAGAGGTTAAGAGAGACAAGTTTGGATAGTAATAGTCTATGGGAAACAGTATCAAAAGCTTTTGATAGATCCAGGAACGGACAGGAAATTAATTTATTGTTATCACGTAGTAAGGCGATAGTATTGATGCAGGATGTCAGGGCAGTAGCAGTGCTGTGCTTTAGCCGAAAGCCATGTTGTGTGGGGGTCAGGAGATTGTCTTGGAGAATGTGATTAAGAAGCTGTTTGTGGATACATTTTTCAAGGATTTTAGACAGGGAGATAAGATGGAAATAGGTCTGAAGTTAGAGGAGTCAGTAGAAGTACCGCCTTTATGTAATGGGATAACAAAGAATTTTTTTCTGATATCAGGTACAGAGCATTCCTTGATAAATCTATTGATTAATACTGAGATAGGGAAAGCAATAGAACTGGAAGCTAGTTTTAGGAAATGAAGAGGCAAGTTGTCACCTGATGGGGACCATGCTTTTAGTTTTGTCAGAAGTGATTTAATATAGGATGTGGGGACAGATTTAAGGGTAAAGGTGGTTGGACTGGTGGTGATTTGTGGTGAGGGGTAGTTTGCAGTAGCAGTATCGGTTTTGTTGAGGTTACAGATGGAGCTAATGAAGTGGGAATTTAGAAGTGTAGCAATCTCAGTGGGGGAGCTGTTTGAGCTGGGATTGGGGGAGATAAGCTCACAGGGTGTGACAGGTTATTAACAGACTTCCAGAATTTTGGGGGTTAGAGAGTGGATTGTTAAGGGGGTTATGGAAAAAATTCTGTTTATCAATGATGACCTTTTTTTGGTTAAATTGCAGAGCTGTCTGTAAGTAAGAAAGTCTGAGATGGATTTGGATTTGTTCCATGTTTTCCAGGCACTATCTCCATTACTTATTAGGGTTTTGGTGTCTTGCGTGAGCCAGGGGGCATAGTTTTCCAGGCACTATCTCTCTTACTCATTAGGGTTTTCATGTCTTATGTGAGCCAGGGGGCATAGTTTTCCAGGCACTATCTCTCTTACTCATTAGGGTTTTGGTGTCTTGTGTGAGCCAGGGGGTATAATGAGTTTTAATCCTTAGTTTTCTGACAGGGGCTAGGGAGTTGAATGTATCTAGGAAAGTGTTGTTAAAGGCAAGAACATTCACCAGGGGAAGGACGGACCAGTCAATTGAAGAAAGTAGTATGCTGAAAGTGTCAGGACTGAAGTTAGAGAGTTTACGGCAGTCTTTGTATAGTTGGAGTTTGTGAAGTTGAGGTGAGTGCCTAAGTATGTAGGTGGGATGGTGGTCACTAAATGCGTCAGGTAAAGTTGAGGGGTTATGGTAAAGATTGGGATTAGAGGTGAGGACCCAGTCAAGGGTGGAGCAATGGTTGTTGTGTTTACTTAGGTGGGTAGGGTAAGAGATCAGTTGTGTGAAGAGGTTTATACAGGAGTTTGGGCTTTCAGCAGTTAAGACATTCCAATCGATATCCACATCGTCCAAGACAAGAGTCTCATAGGTGATGTTAAGGGAGATCCAGGAGAGAACATGTTCTAAGATAGGAATGTTACTCCCAGGGGGAATATTGATGGCAGCAATGGCTAACCTTTTGTGGGTGTTTAAATGACAGCTGGCTATGAGGATTTCAGCCGGGTGAAAATCTGGGGGGGTGATTGAGAGAGGGTGAAGGGTGAGCTGCTTACAATATAGAATAGCTACACTTCCACCTTTCTTTTTGATGCGATCATGTCTTACTTTATTGTACCCAGGAGGAAGATTTCATTATCTGCTATATGGGGCTTGAGCCCGGTTTCTGAGAGACAAAGGATATCAGGGGTATGTGAAGATACACAGGCATGGAAAGGGGTGATTTGATTCATGATACTTTGAATATTCATAGAAGGTATATTTAGGTTCTTAGTGAAAGTAGCTGGCGGAGTACATGGAATGTATTAGGTGTGGAGTTGTGAGGGGGTAGGCTGGATGAGAAGAGCAGTTGTTGGGACTGGGGTTTGGATGTATATCTCCAGATAGTAGGACATTAGCTAATAATTTCCTGAGGTAATTGAAGAGGTTATACTGGGAGTGTTTTTTTGTTTTGGTTATAATAAATGAATTGTTATGAGGGTGTTTATAAGAGTTGAGGTAGGGAGTAGGAAAAGCTTAAGTTTAAGTAATGAGGAAGTAGAATATGTAAAGAGAGATGGTGCTATAGGGAAGGAGTGAGTGTGGTTGGTCGGGGAGAGGTGCTTGTGGATGAGGAGAGTTCCTATATGAGAGGTTGCTATGGTAGCCAGAAAGAAAATGGGGGGTGGGGTTAAGATACAGAGAAGGATGATATTTGTATTAATTGTTGTGAGAGTAGACATTATGTGTGTATTAGGGATTAGTTGTGGGTTCCAGAGTTGGATAAGTATAACACTAGAGAGTTGAGGGAGTAATGGGTAATAAAAAGGAATATGATTGGTAGACAGTTGTAGGAAAGAAATAGTTGGTGATTGGAGGGTGTTAGGGGAAATTGAGGGGTGGGAGGGGTGCAGTCAGGGGGATGGGACTATAAATCTAATGAAAAAGGGGTGGGTGAGAATGGGGGTAGGGGAGCGGAGTGAGTCAGAGTGGAGTGAGCCCGAGTGTAGCGAGGGCGAATGGAGTGGGTTGCACCATGATGAACATGGCCAGAGGGAGCAGAACAGAAACAATCAGCTGCTGCAGTGGGAAAAGAAGCAGCTCAGGGCTGTAGCAAAGAATGTCAGACTGGGAAAATCAGACCTTGTATTTGGTCTGTCATTAACCCCTATGAGCTAATATACTGAGACAGCCAATTACCTCTATAGTATAGGTATGGGGTATCTCTGTAAGGTTTTGCAAAATAGAGAATCGTACATAGGGGGAAAGGAAAATAAACCTCCTTTACAGAGATCACAGAGCTACAAAAATTACTAGACTAGTAAGTTATTGGAAAAGAAAAGGGGGGGGGGCTCTAGCGTCTGACAACAGTGCACGTTATTAACAAGGCACAATGGAGAGTCATGTGAGATAAAGAAAACAATTTTCTTGCATATCCAATAATTTCTTATTCCATTTCTTTCTTTTGGATATGTATCAGTGTTTAACTTTACTGTATAACACTACCTTTAATGTGTCCCATAATGTCATATCAGAAACTTCTCTGTTGTTATTATGTTCCATGAATTAATTCATTTCCTTTAAGACCCAATCCTCTAAGCCTTTTATGGTCATTATGTCAGCAGGAATTCTCAGACACGAATTTAGATTTTCATGACTAAAAGCGATTTAAATTGATAGCATTGTGATCTGAGGGGGCAGGAAACATTCACTGCATCACTTATTTTTCAAATTAAAGAAGTAGTTGCCAGAACTTTGTCAACATTTGTCTGAACTACGTTTGTATGAGTAGTGTGGAAATCTTAAGGAAGATGGTAATATCATATCAAATACATCTTTCATATTTCTTGTATTTGTATAGTTCTTCAAGTGTTTACCTGTGGAAGAACTTCTAAAAGGTTTAGCATTTGAGGTACCACTCTGTGAGAGAATAAAATCACCTGCTAACAAAATTTCCCCTCTTGATTGTACAGTCATAAGTTCTAGAAGTTTCTTTACTGTTTTGTACCAATATCAGGTATCCAGTATGTATTGATAAGAGTGTAAAGACTTTTCCCCACTTTAATAACAACTATACCAAGCATGCCATCTTTACCTGAATAACAGCGTACTACATTAGGTAACCTCCATAACCTTCTCCACAAAGTGAGAATACCTCTTCTTTTACTCTTAAAATAAGAACTAACTAAAAATAAGCAATCTTTTAAAATTATTCTATTAAGGTCTTCAGATAAGCGAGTTTCTTGGAACAAAATATCAGCTTTTAGCAGGAAAACATAATTGTTTAAGCTACTTCTCTTAATAAGATAGTTCAATCCTTTAACATTCAAAGAGACACTTGTATGACAGCATTTTCAACTCAGTAACCCCAAGTACCGTCACAATGCCTCTGTGCTTACATCCGAACACGCTATGAGATGCTAGAAACTGTATGCAGTTACAGCCGAGTCCCTTCGATAAGCACATCTAACTTTATAGCCATACTGTAGCTCCACTGTGAAAAAATAAGTTGAAAAAGTACCTGAACTTTTGAACCCCTTTCCCCTTGGCGGTTTCTCCACACCCTGCCATTGCTGTCTCCTAAAGGGAAGTGTGTCTGTGTTTGCTGAATTACCCCAGCTAGAGGATAGAGGAGCGACTGCACCACAAAAAGCATAAGCTTGAAAATCTGAACTTTACTATTTAACACTCAGTGCTCCTGCTATGTGTCATCTTCATGATGAACTGGAGCTGCCTGGCCCCCCTCCCTACAGGATGGGTGAGCCAACAGTGACCATCCATGCCTATTCTCCCTAGCCAGCTCTCGCATGTATCCAAGTCACTATTATTTAAACCTGGGTCACCAGAGGCATAGTCAGGACTTCATCTCTCTGTGTCATAAGCTATTTCATAAAAACAAACTCCTGGTTTGTAAGCAACTGGTTCATGGAGGCTGCAGTGGTGCAACAGTAGTGTTGTCGAATCACAGCAAGAGGTTCACCACTTTGATTCTTGGCAGGGCTACATTCTGTGCAGATTCTGTAGTGGGGGTTTCCTCTGGGTGCTCTGGTTTCCTCCCACATTACAAAGACGTGTCTGGAGTGTTTCTCCCTGGGCCTCCGCTGAAAATTTGCTTCGTTCCAAGTCAGACTTTCCCAGTAAACAAATGATGTTTATAATATGCTAGTAAGCAGATGTATGTGAACAGTGACTTTCTCATCTGTGTAAAACAAGTGTGAGAATTTGTCATAATCTCTTCTGTAGCTCCTTTTTGGGAGTCTGACCTGATCCTGAACATCCTGACACTTGCAAAAGAATAACTACACCCTAATGATTTACCTATTCTTAGATTATTACACACTCAAGTCATTGAGGGATTGAGTTTTTACAAGTTTTTTCTCTCTCCTTTCCCTCAGGCTGTGAAACCTACCATTTGTTTCTGTAAATTAGGATCTGCCCCTACCACGTTTGGGGAAATGTTTCATTTTGGTGATTGTGCATATCTCAACATTTTACTAAAGGGGGTTGCTTGGGTAAGGGTTTCATTCTGGTGCATGTGTATACCCACATGTATTACTGAATATGTTGCTTGGGGATATAATTCATTGGTGCATCAAGGAAGTACTTCTGCATACATGGTCAGACTGCTGAAGTGACCACTGGGCAAAATAGTTTATTATGTCATTTTGGTGCTTGTGCATACATAACACACACAACTGATGGGGTTACTGGGGAAAATAATTCATTAGTGTGTCATGGAAAAGCTTTTGCATAACTGGAAAATACATTGGGCCATCTGAATGTATATTCCGATTTAGTCTTTCTTTCTACTGAATAATGTCTGGGTGGTATGAGAGGCTTAGTTAAATATATTTTATTGCTGATTGTTAGCATTGCTCAACCAGGTATTTTGGACAGTATTTCTGCCTTTTTCACTTCTGTGTCTTATTGTAACGAGAGGGATGGTTAGGTGAGAACATGGATTACTACTTTTTGGACCAATTCTTACATGGACCAACCAGATAAGTTAGACATTTCCGCTTGTAATTCTTTCTAATTAGATTCAGTATTTGCCTGAATGAGATAAAGGTTATTACTCACAGACTACTACCAGCATGGAGCTACCATATATTTTGAGCAATATTCGTGGCTTTGTCCGTCATGTGTGGAATTTATGTGTAGGAGGAAGGCCTCAGTAATATACAAGTGTTATACAATTTTTACTTAATTACTCAGGTCTTCTCCTAACAGATGATAATGAGTCTGTTACATAACAGCTGCACAAGGTAATATAATGAATGCCTACTCAACAGGTTATGTGCAGCAATTATCACCTGTGTCTCAGCATAGGGTCATAGGTAGGTACTAGGCTATCTGCCCGAAGACATTTATAAGCCTAGCCAGAATGTGTTGGCTTAGATTAGTTCCTCCTTAGATTAGTTCCCTGTGCTTCTGTCCAGCAGTCATTGAAGTGATCCCTGGGGTAAACTTTCTGTTTCCCATCTATTCATCAAGGTTTCTCTTGCAGGGGGTTAGTGAGGAACTCTGCCTAATGTAGATTGGAATCTTGTTCCAGAGCATGGGAAGTCTCTGGGACAAGAATCTATCCCTCCAGCACGTCCTATTTATTGTTGTGGTGAGGTTTAGATCCCTGGAGCATGTGGCTCGAGGGTATATAGTTTTCTTTAGGTGGAGCATGTCCATCAATTCTGGGTTGGACATGGCCTTGTATGTCAGGCAGAGATCACCTCTGAGTAAGCGGTATGCAACCAAATACAGCTGGAGTTTCTTCAGTCGAGCTGCATAGGGCATCTGCTTGAGGCCAGTGATCCTCTTGGTGAGGTACTTCTGTGGCCTTTCCAGTTGTTGCTGGTGTCTTGTAAGGTACATCCTAAATGGGGCATTGTACACTATGATGGGTCTGATGAGTGATGCATAGAGGGGCCCAATGACCTCTTTCGATCTGGATGCAAACCCTTTTGCGATTTGGTGGGCCACATAGAAGGATTTTCTAACCACTTTGGCAATGTGATTGTCAAAGGAGAGGTTAATATCTACTTGGGTCCCCAGATCCCTTATTACGTCTTCTGTATTTAGGGGGCTACCACCTATATGGTAGTTTGTAGGTACTTTGTTTTTTCCAAAGGGGATGACTATGCACTTTTTGGCATTTAGCTTGAGGCCATGGTTTTGACACCAGGTATCTGTCTCAGTAAGACCCTTTTGGAGGATGTCTGTGTCAGCTGGAGAGTCAATTATAGCCCCTGGTTTGCAGTCATCTGCAAACTTGGTCAGCCATAGTCCTCCTGTGCTTGGCTGTACCTCTGAGAAATATATGGTGAACAGGAGGGGTCCTAGGACTGAACCCTGGGGAACGCCACTTGTAACCGGTTTAGAGTCAGATCTAGTTCCCGCAACTCTTACCATGTGGGTTCTGTCTGTGAGCCAGTTGGCAACCCATCTCGTGACGTAGGGGTTTATGTTCAGGCTGGTGAGGTTGTCTATAATACCTGAGTGGGGAATGGTGTCGAAGGCCTTTGAGAGGTCTAGGTAAGTTGTGTGGACCACCTTTCCCTCATCTATAGCCTTGGTAACTGTCTCAAAGAAGTCCACCAGGTTTAGGAGGCATGATCTGCCTTTAACAAAGCCGAACTGGGTAGGGCCCAGTGTTTGGAGGTTTCCAATGTCTCTGTTAATGAGATCCATGATAATGCACTCCATAGCTTTGCAGACCAAGCTAGTCAGGCTTATAGGGTGATAGTTCCCGGGGTCCGTTGTGGCTTCACCTTTGTGGAGTGGATTAACCGTTGCTGTATGCCACTCTGTGGGCATGTAGCCTGTGGAGAGGCTGAGTTTAAACAATGTGTTTAGGTGAGGGGTTAGTTCATCTTTCAGCTGATGTAGGACGCAGCCTGGGACACCGTCCAGTCCCATTGATGCTGTGTTTTTGGATTTGGAGAGGGCTGTTTTAACCTCAGTGTCTGTGATTTCAGGGGCACTACATTCTTCTGGTATAGTTATGGGCCCTTTTGGGGGTGAGAAGGGGGTGAAGTTTGCACTGAACCTGTCTGCCAGGATGCTAGCTATATCGGTTGGTTCAGTGTATTTTGTGCCTTTCTGCACTAACTCCGAGCAGATCTGAGAATTGCCACTTAGATTCTTGACATAGCTAAAGAATGCCTTGTGGTTATCTTTGGAGTCCATGGCAATTTTTCTTTCAAAGCTAGCCTTGGATGATTTTATGAGGGAAGGTAGTTTCTTGCTGGTAATGATCAGGGATGTCTTCCCTTCTTGGGATTTTACTCTTTTCTGTACTAGTTTCCTCCTTCTATTGTATAGCTTGTTTATGGCAGGGGTCCACCAGACTGGTTTCCTTTTCTTGGAGGAGTGAGTCTTGGTTTTGTTTGGGATAGCTCGATCCATGCATTCTTGTAGGTGCCCATAGAGTGCATTAGTAAAGGAGTTTGCACCTTGGACAGCGTTATACTTTAGCATGGGGGCTTTGAAACTTCACACCTCGGTCTTAAGTAAAGTGAAGTTTGCTTTTGAAAAGTTTTTCACAGTGGTTTCTTTGACCGGGGGTGGTAGCAGAATGTGGATATCCAGAGTGGTTAGTTTATGGTCTGATCTAACCAGCGAGGGGTTGACCTCCAGTGTGAAACATAGGTTGCCCATGTTGGTGATGACCAGGTCCAATATGTTGTCACCTCTGGTGGGGGTGTTGACCAGTTGATCCAGGGCATTTGAGTTTATAAATTCTAGGAAATGTTGGGCAAGGGAGTTTGTACTTGAGTAGTTCTCCCAGTTAATGTTTGGGTAATTGAAACCACCCAATATCAGGGTGTTTGGTAGGACCTTTATGTTTCCCAGTGTTTTCAGGAATGTGGAGTGGGGGTCCTGGGACATGGTGGGTGATCTACAGCAAGCTATGATTTGAATAGCAGTTTTGCCCATTGTTAGTTGCATGTGGATGATCTCTGAAGCATCGTGCTGTGCCACAAACCTGGAGGTGTGGGTATCCTTGATGAATATGAATACCCCCCCCCCCGCCTTTTGTATTTCGGTTCGGGTTTTGTGGCTGAAATGTATGGCATGAGTTGTAGCCTGGTAGTGCTGGGGTGCTCTCTGGAGCCTTAAACCAGGTTTCTGTTACTGCACATATATCGATTTTCTCCATACTGAGGAGTGCCTCGAGTGCGTGCATTTTGAGGTTTAGACTTCTGGCATTGAGTAGCATATCTTTGCAGTAATGAAAGGAAGGTCATTATCACATTAGCAATAAGTGCAGTTACTATATAGCAGTGAGTCATTATCACTTTTCTGGGAAAAGTCTCAGTTGCTGTCACTGTTATTCACATAAGTAGAAGTACATTTCATGAAAACCTTTTTCACTACTTAGAATACAGTAAAATAATTTTGTACATGCCGTGCTATCACTGTTATTCACATAAGTAGAAGTACATTTCATGAAATCCTTTTTCACTATTTAGAATACAGTAAAATAATTGTGTACATGCCACGGTGGTGCAGCGGTAACATTGTTGCCTCACAGCAAGAGGTTCTCCCGTTCGATTCTCGGCAGGAGTGCAGAGATTGCCTTCTGTGCAAAGTCTGCATGTCCTCCCCGCGGTTGGGTGGCATTCGAAAGACATGCATAAGAGCGTGCCTTCGTTGAAGGTTGAATGTCGAGCTGGCACCTTGGCGTTCACGAAAATCTACTGCCAATCATTAGCTGTGGTGACCCCTAACCGGGAAAAGCCGAAAGACAAACAACAAGAATACAGTAAAATAATTTTAATTGTACCTCTGCTACAGAACATGTTAACATGCTAATTAATACCTTATTTGAAGACAGTGTTAGTCCTCACAACATGGTAAAAGAACTGTGCCCATGGGCTGTACACATGCACAGATATCACAATTTGTTTATGATTTTTTTCATATTTTAGTAAATAACTTTTCTAGGAAGCATGTAATTGTGCCAAGTGATAACCTAATTTTAAAGACAGTGTTAGTCCTTACAACATGATAAAAGAACTGTGTCTGTAAGCTGTACACATGCACATATATCAAAGTTTGTTAAGGACTTAGGTTATAGAAATTATGATTTTGTTTTCATATTTTGGTAAATAACTTTGCAAGGGAGCATGTCAGTGTCCCAAGGAATACCGCATTTTGAAGACAGTATTACTCCTTACAACATGGTAAAAGAACTGTGTCTGTATGCTGTACACATGTACAAATATCACAGTTTTAGTCTTGTAGCATTATGAAAATTATACATTTGCAATATTTCTCATTATTATGTCCACATCTTTGCAAGGGAGCATAGTAGCAACACACATGATGCATCATTCTGAAGTTGACATTGAGCCACACAACTTGCACACTGATATGTAGTCTGTTACAGGTGATGAGATGATATGCTTTGTTTATTTATCGATTATGAGAAATATTATATTAATCATATTTCTGTGACTATATCCATAAAGGAGCATTGGACAGTAATGGTTAAGGTATCATGTTAAAGCTGATATACATACAAACAAAGTAATTACAAATTGTATGGGTCTACATGGTACATTCACCAAGATATCATGATTTGTTTTGCCAAAAATATGCGCAATATCAGCATTCCTTTGCAAATATTTAATAATGACTTAGATAGGCACTATCAGCATTTACACTGTTGGAAAGGTCAGTGTCTGCTGAACAACTTTCACATTTACATTTTTAGTCTAGCTCTTATTATGAACATTTGTTTTTTGTATGGTATTACAAATGGATTTTCTGAAAATGAGCTCAGGCTGCACTGTTGTTCCTGTGGTGGAAGTAAGCAGGCAGCATTTTCTGAGCTGCTCCAGAGAGAATGAGTTAAGACATTGTGTTTTAACTTTAAATTGGTTGCTGTGGAATTTCTGGTTAAAGGCTTATAGTGCCTGCATATTTGAACTGTTTCTTACTGAAATTGGTGTACCTTGTTTGCTGTAGCATAGACTAGATCCAGGCCTGCTGAATCTAGCTTTGTTTGCATAACTTGAACACTAATCCAGGCCTTCTTAAAAGTATTCAATTGTATTTATTACTGCTTGGTAGTAACCAGATTAAAGTGTAGCTATCATTCTAAGCCTTTTGGTTTAAGCACTTGGGCTTCAGACCAGCTGTTTTACATTAAGATGGTTTGTGGTCTGCACTGTTGTGGCAGGACAGGTAGCTTACATCCTTCTAAGTTGGGAACTGCTGATTGAAGGCTCAGTGTCTGTTATTCTAAAAGTGTATTAGTTCTGGTTTACGCACTTGGGCTTCAGGCCAGTTATTTTACATTAAGAAGGTTCATGGTCTGCACTCTTGTGGGAGGAGAGTCTGGACTCTGCCCTTCTGAGCTGGGAATTTCTGGTTAAAGGCTTATAGTGCCTGCATAGTTGAACTGTTTCTTACTGAAATTGGTGCGCCTTGTTTGCTGTAGCATAGACTAGATCCAGGCCTGCTGAATCTAGCGTTGTTTGTATAACTTGAGCACTAATCCAGGCCTTCTTTTTTTGGAGAAGGTTCCCCTGCACCCCAGTGGCAGGAGTGTGCAGTTAGAACTTGTCTGATTGAAGTCTGCAGGAACAGGGCTCAGTTTTGAGATTTTTTTGCTGGTTAATTGGGTAATTTGTTTAAAAGCCTTTTCTGATTGCTTGTAGTCATTTAACGCTGTTTTAAGTGTATTTTTTACTGTTTGTAGTTGTTCAATGCTGTTTTAAGTGTATTTTTTACTGTTTTTGCCTTATCTTTTCAAAATAAATGTTTCCCTTGTTTCCCACCTTTCTAAGCTAGTATAGTCCAATTTTCAGGCTAGTGCTGAATTCAGGGCTGTGTTACAATTTTCTGAGTTGTCCATACCTTACTTGGATAGAGGGAGGTTTCTCTGTTCACCTGTGAGAGAGGGAGCTTTGAGCAGCCATCTGTCCCTGAAGGAGTGGTTCCAGCCCAGACGTTAGTAGTTTATAGGGCATTTTGGGCTAATTTTTATCTCTTTCATTTCCCTGCTGTAAAAAACACGTTTGCACGGTTTTGCACCTCTGGGCAGCACTGGTAAGCTAGGGCTAAATTTATCCCAGCTCCACCAAGTCTCCTCTTCAGTTTTTTCCCTTGAAAGTAGTCTAAATCTCAACCTAAGCACTTAAAAAGCATCCTACAGTCCAGCACTTGCTCAGACCTAATAGCAAGCATTAATATACCCTGACACTTGATTGCCCAGCAGGGCAAGGTTCATTATTCACCCTTTACCACTAAGCGACTAAGCAGCTCACCCTACTATTCAGGCATGAACAAAGGGCAATTTCAGGTATACTCTCCAGTCCAGCTGGTGAACCTGGGTACCCTGAGGCAATGTTACAACTGCCTCATGTAATCAGATGACCCTCTCCTCCTACCACAAAACATTAACATATGCAAGAGATGCAATTATATAGCTAAATTGGAGGCTAAGCTCTCGCCACCCAAGACTGGAACAGGCAGTCATGAAGAGAAGGTTAACACTTGCACCACACCTCCAGCCTCACATAGACATACTAAACCAGCACTGGCAAAAAATACACATAAATACACAAAATCATACTCGGAGGCTCTAAATAAAAACCTGCAAAAGCATCACAGACCTCCAAAGCAGACACCCAAAAAACCTGCACCTCCTGTCACAAACCAGACAACACATAAAACACAAAATCAGTGTGTCGCACAATCACAGCCCTTAAGGCGAAATAACATATCTAACACACTAGTAATAGGTGACTCTACAGTCAGGCACACTGACTTCCCACTCACTAGGCTGGACAAGGAGAAGGTTACTGTTAGCTGCCTGTCGGGAGCCAAAATCTGCCACATAACACAAGCACTCAGGTCACTCCAGAACAAGTACAAATAGGACTCTGTCATTGTTCATGTTGGTGTGAATGACCTGAGACATACCTCCCTGGACTACATGAAAAGAGACATGGAAGAGCTCTCTGATCATGTAGCCCAGGTGTGTATGACCCTGAGCCTGAGTAGCATCCTGCCCTCACCAAGAATGATACCGCAGTATAAAGAAAAAAATATCAATTTCAACAATTGGCTAAGCTTCTTGTGTCAGTCAAAGGGGATCCAGTGTCTGTCAGCCTAGAATGACATGCAAGACAAGCCTCGTTGCTTCGCAAGAGACGTCTTGCACCTGTCATCCCTAGGCTTTCGAATACTGGCCAAGGCTCTTGCTGCCCCCATAGTGCCTTTTTTAGGCAAGGCACAAAAGTCAATCCCACCTCCGTAAACAGCACAAATAAAAAAATGAGGGTTATGCTACTCAACGCCAGGAGTTTAAATCTCAAAATGCATGCGCTCGAAGCACTCCTCAGTATAGAAATCATCGACATCTGTGCAGTAACTGAAACCTGGTTCAAGGCTTCACAGAGCATCCCAGCACTACCGGGCTACAACTCATACCGCACACATTTTGGCCACAGAACATGGACCGAAACACAAAAGGAGGGGGTGTATCCATATTCATCAAGGATACCTACACCTCTAGGTTAGTGAAGCAGCATGATACCTCCGAGATCATCCATGTGCAACTAACATCAGGCAAATCTGCAATGCAAATTGTGGCCTGCTACAGATCACCCTTCATGACCCAGGACCACCACTCCGGCTTTCTGGAGATACTGGAAAACATGAAGGCCCTACTGAACACCCTGATATTGGGTGATTTCAATTACCCTACCGTTAACTGGGGAAACTACTCAAGTAAAAACTCCCAGGTCCAGCGCTTCCTGGAATTTATCAGCTCAAATGCCCTGGATCAGCTGTAAACTCCCCTACCAGAGGTGAAAACATATTGAACCTGGTCATCACCGACATGGGTGACAGGTGTTCCACACTGGAGGTCAACCCATCACTGGTTAGATCAGACCATAAACTAATCACTCTGGATGTCCACACCACACCACCTCCTCCAACCAAGGAAACAACAGTGAAAAACTTTTCTATAGCAAACTTCACCTTATTTAAGTCTCACAGCCCCCACACTAAAGAATAACAGTGTCCAAGATGCAGGAACCTTTACAAATGCACTCTTTGAGCACCTACAAGGATGCATGGATCATGCACTCCCCTAGCAAAACCAAGACTCACTTCCCTAAGAGAAGGAAACCAGTCTGGTGGACCCCTGCCATAAACAGGCTATACAATAGAAGGAGGAAACTAGTTCAGAAAAAAGCAAATCCCAAGATGGAAAGACATCCCTGATCAGTATCAGTAAGTAACTAAGGTCCCTCATAAAATCATCCAAGGCTAACTTCGAAAGAAAAATAGCCAAGGATTCAAAAGATAACCACAAAGCCTTCTTTAGCTATGTCAGAATCTAAGTGGCAATTCATAGATATGCTCTGAGCTAGTGCAGAATAGCACAAAATATACTGAACCCACTGATATTACCAACATCCTGGCAGATAGATTCAGTGCAAACTTCACCCCCTTCTCACTCCCAAAATGGCCCACAACAATACCGGAAAAGTGTAGTGTCCCAGAAATCACAGAAAGCTAAAAGCACAGCATCAATGTGGCCAGATGGTGTCCCAGGCTGTGTCTTACATGAACTACAGAACGAACAAACCTCCACCTAACCACACTGTTCAACCTCAGCCTCTCCACAGGCTATGTGCCCACCGAATGGCGCACAGCAATGGTTATTCCACTCCACAATGGAGGGGCCACAACTGACCTTGGTAACTATCACCCCATAAGCCTGACTAGCCTGGTTTGCAAGACTATGGAGTGCATCATCATGGAACTCATTAACAAAGATATTGGGAACCTCCAAACACTTGACCCAACCCAGTTCAACTTTGTTAAGGGCAGATCATGCCTACTAAACCTTGTTGACTTCTTTGAGACAGTCACCAAGGCCATAGATGAGGGAAGGTAATTCACACAGCCTACCTTGACCTAGCCAAGGCTTTTGACACCATTCCTCACTCAAGAATTATAGAAAAACTCATCAGCCTGAACATAAACTCCTACATCACGAGATGGGTTGCCAACTGGCTTACAGACAAAACTCACACGGTAAGAATAGCGGGCTCCAGGTCCAACTCTAAACCAGTCACAAGTGGTGTCCTACAAGGCTCAGTCCTGGGACCCCTACTGTTTGCCATATACTTCTCAGAAGTACAGGCAAACACAGGAGGGCTATAGCTAACTAAGTTTGCCAATGACTGCAAACTGGGAGCTGTAATTGACTCTCCAGCTGACATGGACATTCTCCATAAGGGCCTTACTGAGATGGACACCTGGTGTCAAAGTCATGGTCTCAAGCTAAATGCAAAAAAATGCATAGTCATCCCGTTTGGGAAAAACAAAACACCCATGAATTACCACATAGGTGGCAGCCCCCTTAATACAGAAGAGATAATAAGAGATCTGGGGACCCAGGTAGATAGTAATCTCTCCTTTCACAATAATATTGCCAAAGTAGTTAGGAAATCCTTCTATGTAGCCCATCTAATTACTAAAGGGTTCACATCTAGAAATAAAGAGGTTATAGTGCCCCTCCACTAGTCACACATCAGACCCATCATAGAGTACAATGCCCCTTTTGGGATGTACTTCACAAGACACTTCCAACAGCTGGAAAGACCACAAAAGTAGCTGACCATGAGGATTACTGGTTACAAACATATGTTCTATGAAGCCTGACTAGATAAACTCCAGCTGTGCTCAGTTGCATATCACTTACTCAGAGGTGATCTCTGCCTGACTTAAAAAGCCATGTCCAACTCAGAATTGATAGACATGCTCCACCTAAAGAAATCCAAGTCACTGCGAGCCACTCACTCTAGTGAGCTAAACATCACCACAACAATAAATAGAACATGCTGGAGGGATAGATTCCTGTCACAGAATCTCCCCATGTTTTGGAACAAAATTCCTAACTACATTAGGCAAAGCCCCTCACTAACACTCTTCAAGAGAAACCTTGATGAGTGGATGGGTAACAGAAAATATACCCCTGGGATCACTTCATTGGCTCTTTTTGACAGAGGCTCAGTTAATTAATCAATGGGGCAGTGAAAGCTGACACACTCTGGCTAGGCTTATAAATGCCCTCGGGCAGATAGCCTAGTACCTACCTATGAAACTGTGAAAAGGAATTTTAATTTCCAGTTGGACTTTCCCCAGTAAACAAATGTAAAGAAATAAATACAAATAAAACCTCTCATGGAAACTCAAGGACTTTAGGGTTTTTTTTGTTAAGAACCCCCTTTTCCCCAAGTGATAAATGTAATGAGATACATCCCAAAGGGGCATAACACTTGATAATTTCTCTGACCAATGCTGAGTATAAGGGAGCGATTACCTCCATAGCCCTTGGATTATTTGCCTTTGGCAGTCAGCGGTACTAAATTAAAAGGATTTCCTGACAAATTTTGTCACATGATGATTAAACACAGGGAGTTATCAACCCAAGACCCCGGGTTCCAGACCACATTTTGTTTTGTCGTGGAATGCTGTCTAAACAGTATGAAAAGGGAGGGGCTTAATGCCAGAAGTGAAACTGTATGTCTAGTATTTAGTCTGAGTCTGTATTTAGTGCACTAAGAGATTACTAGGGAGAGCTCATTCTGGAACACTTAGATGTCACAGGATAACTTAACATTACACAGTATGAAAAGGGAGGGGCTTAATACCAGAAGTGAAAGTGTATGTCTATTATTTAGTATGAGTCTGTACTTACTACAAAACGATTACTAGGGAGAGCTCATTCTGGAATGTTTAGATGTCACAGGATAACTTAACATTACAAAGTATGAAAACGGAGGGGCTTAATGCCAGAAGTGAAACTATATTTTTAGCATTTAGCCTGAGTCTGTATTTACTACACTAAGATTACAAGGGAGAGCTAATTCTGGAATGTTTGGATGTCACAGGATAACTTAACATTACACAGTATGAAAAGGGAGGGGCTTAATGACAGAAGTGATACTATATTTTAGCATTTAGTCTGAGTCTGTATTTACTACACTAAGATTACTAGAGAGAGCTCATTCTGGAATGTTTGGATGTCACAGGATAACTTAACATTACACAGTATGAAACGGGAGGGGCTTAATGCCAGAAGTGAAACTGTATGTCCAGTATTTAGTGCAATAAGAGATTACTAGGGAGAGCTCATTCTGGAACACTTAGATGTCACAGGATAACTTAACATTACACAGTATGAAAAGGGAGGGGCTAAATGCCAGAAGTGAAAGTGTATGTCTATTATTTAGTATGAGTCTGTATTTACTACACTAAGATTATTAGGAAGAGCTAATTTTGGAATGTTTGAATGTCACAGGATAACTTAACATTACACAGCTGGAAAAAGGAGGGGCTTAATGCCAGAAGTGAAACTGTATGTCTAGTATTTAGTCTGAGTCTGTATTTACTACAAAAAGATTACTAGGGAGAGCTCATTCTGTAATGTTTGGATGTCACAGGATAATTTAACATTACAAAGTATGAAAACGGAGGGGCTTAATGCCAGAAGTGAAACTATATTTTTAGCATTTAGCCTGAGTCTGTATTTACTACACTAAGATTACTAGGAAGAGCTCATTCTGGAATGTTTTGATGTCACAGGATAACTTAACATTACACAGTATGAAAAGGGAGGGGCTTAATGACAGAAGTGAAACTGTATGTCTAATATTTAGTCTGAGTCTGTATTTACTACACTAAGATTACTAGGGAGAGCTCATTCTGGAATGTTTGGATGTCACAGGATAACTTAACATTACACAGTATGAAAAAAGAGGGGCTTAATGGCAGAAGTGAAAGTGTATGTCTATTATTTAGTCTGAGTCTGTATTTAGTGCACTAAGAGATTACTAGGGAGAGCTCATTCTGGAACACTTAGATGTCACAGGATAACTTAACATTACACAGTATGAAAAGGGAGGGGCTTAATACCAGAAATGAAACTGTATGTCTATTATTTAGTCTGAGCCTGTATTTACTACACTAAGTTTACTAGGGAGAGCTAATTTTGGAATGTTTGAATGTCACAGGATAACTTAACATTACACAGTAGGAAAAGGGAGGGGCTTAATGCCAGAAGTGAAACTGTATGTCTAGTATTTAGTCTGAGTCTGTATTTACTACAAAAAGATTACTAGAGAGAGCTCATTCTGGAATGTTTGGATGTCACAGGATAACTTAACATTACACAGTATGAAAAAGGAGGGGCTTAATGCCAGAAGTGAAAGTGTATGTCTATTATTTAGTCTGAGTCTGTATTTACTACACTAAGATTACTAGGGAGAGCTAATTCTGGAATGTTTGGATGTCACAGGATAACTTAACATTACATAGTATGAAAGGGGAGGGGTTTAATGCCAAAAGTGATACTATATTTTAGCATTTAGTCTGAGTCTGTATTTACTACACTAAGATTACTAGGGAGAGCTCATTCTGTAATGTTTGGATGTCACAGGATTACTTAGCATTACACAGTATGAAAAGGGAGGGGCTTAATGCCAGAAGTGAAACTGTATGTCTAGTATTTAGTCTGAGTCTGTATTTACTACACTAAGATTACTAGGGAGAGCTCATTCTGGAATGTTTGGATGTCACATGATGACTTAACATTACACAGTATGAAAAGGGAGGGGCTTAATGCCAGAAGTGAAACTGTATGTCTAGTATTTAGTCTGAGTCTGTATTTACTACACTAAGATTACTAGGGAGAGCTCATTCTGGAATGTTTGGATGCCACAGGATAACTTAACATTACACAGTATGAAAAGGGAGGGGCTTAATGCCAGAAGTGAAACTGTATGTCTAGTATTTAGTCTGAGTCTGTATTTACTACACTAAGATTACTAGAGAGAGCTCATTCTGGAATGTTTGGATGTCACAGGATGACTTAACATTACACAGTATGAAAACGGAGGGGCTTAATGCCAGAAGTGAAAGTGTATGTCTATTATTTAGTCTGAGTCTGTATTTACTACACTAAGATTACTAGGGAGAGCTAATTCTGGAATGTTTGGATGTCACAGGATAACTTAACATTACATTCTATGAAAGGGGAGGGGTTTAATGCCAAAAGTGATACTATATTTTAGCATTTAGTCTGAGTCTGTATTTACTACACTAAGATTACTAGGGAGAGCTCATTCTGGAATGTTTGGATGTCACAGGATAACTTAATATTACACAGTATGAAAATGGAGGGGCTTAATGCCAGAAGTGAAACTGTATGTCCAGTATTTAGTCTGAGTCTGTATTTAGTGCATTAAGAGATTACTAGGGAGAGCTCATTCTGGAACACTTAGATGTCATAGGATAACTTAACATTACACAGTATGAAAAGGGAGGGGCTTAATGCTAGAAGTGAAAGTGTATGTCTATTATTTAGTATGAGTCTGTATTTACTACACTAAGATTACTAGGAAGAGCTAATTCTGGAATGTTTGGATGTCACAGGATAACTTAACATTTCACAGTAGGAAAAGGGATGGGCTTAATACCAGAAGTGAATCTGTATGTCTAGTATTTAGTCTGAGTCTGTACTTACTACAAAACGATTACTAGGGAGAGCTCATTCTGGAATGTTTGGATGTCACAGGATAACTTAACATTACAAATTATGAAAACGGAGGGGCTTAATGCCAGAAGTGAAACTATATTTTTAGCATTTAGCCTGAGTCTGTATTTACTACACTAAGATTACTAGGGAGAGCTCATTCTGTAATGTTTGGATGTCACAGGATTACTTAGCATTACACAGTATGAAAAGGGAGGGGCTTAATGCCAGAAGTGAAACTGTATGTCTAGTATTTAGTCTGAGTCTGTATTTACTACACTAAGATTACTAGGGAGAGCTCATTCTGGAATGTTTGGATGTCGCAGAATAACTTAACATTACACAGTATGAAAAGGGAGGGGCTTAATGCCAGAAGTGAAACTGTATGTCTAGTATTTAGTCTGAGTCTGTATTTAATACACTAAGATTACTAGGGAGAGCTCATTCTGGAATGTTTGGATGTCACAGGATAACTTAACATTACACAGTATGAAAAGGGAGGTGCTTAATGCCGGAAGTGAAACTGTATGTCTAGTATTTAGTCTGAGTCTGTATTTAATACACTAAGATTACTAGGGAGAGCTCATTCTGGAATGTTTGGATGTCACAGGATAACTTAACATTACACAGTATGAAAAGGGACGGGCTTAATACCAGAAGTGAAACTGTATGTCTAGTGTTTAGTCTGAGTCTGTATTTAATACACTAAGATTACTAGGGAGAGCTCATTCTGGAATGTTTGGATGTCACAGGATAACTTAACACCTCCAATTACTTACAGACATCTGTAGACTTTGTTAAAAAGCAGGAAGGTGAGCCACTGTGTCATTCAGGGCTGGGTGCTGTGACCTCTCTTTTTTGGCTGACATATGGCTAACTAGGTGCCTGCAACTTTCACTGTATGTGTTCTGCCTTTCAGACAGTTTGCTGACTGTAGTAATAATGATCTACTGACTATCTACAGCCGATTACCCTCTACTGCCTTTATTGCCTGAAACATGTAAGCTTCGGAGATGTGCTGTCCGTCTCTCTCATGAATATACAATCTACTTTTACTGTGAGAGAAATTCATCTCAGATGAGCTGCTTTTCATTCCCTCTTAAAATGTTCAGTTTTTTATGTGAGGAGAAGGTAATCCCAAGTGATCTATGATCCCTCTAATCTAGTTCCCTTTTACATGAAATATTATTCTCCAAGGCCCTATTGCCCCTCACCTCCCTTTGACCTCATCCTATTTTTCCTGCATGAAACAGGTGATTTACTGCACCGCTTGTGATTACCTGCCACCTTCTGTTAAGATCATGGTTCTGCAGTACTGCTCACCCCAGCATTCAGTCATACATCATGTTTTGTGGTACTGCTCACCCCAAGCCTTGAGTACCACACCATGTTCTGCAGTACTACTCGCCCGCAGCCTTCAGTACCACACCATGTTCTGCAGTACTGCTCACTCCCAGTCTTCAGTACCACACCATGTTCTGCAGTACTGCTCACCCCCAACCTTCAGTACCACACCATGTTCTGCAGTACTGCTCACCCCCAGCCTTCAGTACCCCACCATGTTCTGCAGTACAGCTCACCCCCAGCCTTCAGTACCACACCATGTTCTGTAGTATTGCTCACCCCCAGCCTTCATTACCACACCATGTTCTGCAGTACTGCTCACCATCAGCCTTCATTACCACACCATGTTCTGCAGTACTGCTCACCATCAGCCTTCAGTACCACACCATGTTCTGCAGTACTGCTCACCCCCAGCCTTCAGTACCACACCATGTTCTGCAGTACTGCTCACTCTCACCCTTTAGTATCACACCATGTTCTGCAGTACTAATCACCCCCAACCTTCAGTACCACACCATGTTCTGCAGTACTGCTCACCTCCAGTCTTCAGTACCACACTATGTTCTGCAGTACTGCTCACCCCACCTTTAAGTACCACACCATGTTCTGCAGTCCTGCTTACCCCCAGCCTTCAGTACCACACCATGTTCTGCAGTACTGCTCACCCCCACCCTTAAGTCCCACACAATGTTCTGCAGTCCTGCTCACCCCCAGCCTTCATTACCACACCATATTCTGCAGTACTGCTCACCCCAGCCTTCAATACCACACTATGTTCTGCAGTACTGCTCACCCCAGCCTTCAATACCACACAATGTTCAGCAGTACTGCTCACCATCAGCCTTCAGTACCACACCATGTTCTGCAGTACTGCTCACCCCCACCCTTAAGTTTCACACAATGTTCTGCAGTCCTGCTCACCCCCAGATTCAGTACCACACCATGTTCTGCAGTCCTGCTCACCCCCAGCCTTCAGTATCACACCATATTTTGCAGTACTGCTCACCCTCTAGCCTTCAGTACCACACCATGTTCTGTAGTACTGCTCACCCCCAGCCTTCAGTATCACACCATGTTTTGCAGCACTGCTCACCACAAGCTTCCAATAATACAAAATCTTCTTTAGTTTTGCTCACTTCAGCCTTCACTGTACAGCACTATTTCCTACAGCACTGCCCAAACAAGCCTTTAATGTCTCATCAAGTTCTGCAGAACTGCTTACTCCAGCTTTCAATAGTACACCATGTTCTGTAACATGTCACATTCTGCGGTATTGTTACCTCCAGCATTTACTACTGAACCAAGTTCTGCAGTACTGTTCACCCCAGCCTTCAGTACTATACCATATTTTATAGTATAGCTCACTCAAACCTTCTGTACCACACAATGTTCAGTAATACAGCTCAACCCTAGCCTATAGTGCCGCATCATGTTCTATAATACTTTAACCCCAGTCTTCACTACCACACCATGTTCTAAAGTACTTTTCACCCCCAGACTTCAGTACCACATTATGTTCTGCAGTACTGCACCATGTTCTGAAGTAATGCTCACGCCCAGCCTTCAGTATCACACCATGCTCTGCAGTACTGCTCAAGCCCAGCCTTCAGTATCATACCATGTTCTGCAGTACTGCTCACCCCCAGCCTTTAGTATCACACCAAGTTCCACAGTACTGCACACCACCAGCCATCAGTACCACACCATGTTCTGCAGTACTGCTCACCCCTAGCCTTCAGTACTGCACCATGTTCTGAAGTAATGCTCACCCCCCTGCCTTCAGTATCACACAATGTTCTGCAGTACTGCTCACCCTCAGCCTTCAGTATTGCACCATGTTCTGCAGTACTGCTCACCCTCAACCTTCAGTACCACACCGTGGTCTGCAGTACTGTACACTCCTAGCCTTCAGTACCACACCATGTTCTGTAGTACTGCACCCTCCAGCCTTCAGTACCACACCATGGTCTGCAGTACTCCACACTCCCAGCCTTCAGTACTACACCATGTTCTATAGTACTGCACACTCTCACCCTTCAGTAACACACCATATTCTGCATTACTGCACCCTCCAGCCTTCAGCACTACACCATGCTCTGTAGTATTGCTCACCCCCTTCCTTCAGTACCACATCATGTTCGACAGTAGTGTACACCCCAACTTTCAGTACCCCAAGCAGTTTTACTGAACTGTTCAACCTAGCCTTCAGTACCGTGCCATGTTCTGCAGTACTGCTCATCCCTAGCCTTCAGTACCACACTATTTTCTGCAGTACTGCACACCCCCAGCCTTCATTACTACACCAAATTCTGCAGAACTGCATACCCCAAAACTTCAATACCCCAAAGAGATCTACAGTACTGTCAACCTAGTCTTCAGTACCACACCGTGTTCTGCAAAGCAGTAAAATATTTCAGAATGGCAATCACAAATCTGTAACTAGTAGGCATAATGTGGCAATTTGACTTGGTTTAGTTTAGGAAATGTATCTGGGCCCAGCATAATTAATCAAATGTGCTTTCACATGTTTGGAAGATTAATTCACCATTGTGTTCTGAACATACTCACTCTCCTATACCTACACCATTATGTTCTGAACATACTCTGTCTCCTATACCTCCATCAGACTGTATAGCATGTAACTGCAGACCCAGAATACTTATCATGCATGTACCGCTGGTTCTGTTACCAGGAAGTTGCACAATACTTATTATGTATTTACTGTTGGTTCTGCTACCAGGAAGTTGCCTTTGTTGTAATACTTATTATGTGCTTACTGCTGGTTCTTTTACCAGGAAGTTGCCTTGGTTGTAATACTTATTATATAACAAAGGTATGCTATACAGGAACAACCACTTTCTCTCTACCTCTACCAGGTATACTCTCGCCTCCTCTTACCTCCTTCCCTCCCTTATGTATGGCGCCACACTAACTAACCTATCCTCTTCCATCACTTCCAAACTTGAAAGTTGTTATAACAAAATTTCTAAATTTGCCACCAAAGCCAAACAATCCACTCATCACTGTCTTGCCCTCCAATCTCTCAAGTGGTTAGAATTCACAAATTACCTGGACTTCCTCCAGCTCACTACAGCATATAGACTAATATTTAATCCAACCAAATGCCCCACTCTAACTAACATCCTTCCCCCATACACCCCAAATAGAACCCTCAGATCTGAACACCAAAACTAAGTTACTGTCCACAAACCTAAACGTCCTGCTGGATGACTTCTCCTCTCCTTCTCCTTACGTAGGAATGGAACTCTGTCCCTTCCACACTAAAGACAATGTCAAACACAAACAACTTCAAAACTCAGCTTTACACCTACCTCTCCTCCAAACAGAAATGTAACTGCATTCTCCCTACCTAGAACTCTTTAACAAAAGTCCCTGGGAGGGTGTCCTCCTGAGTTCCTAAGCACCTCATAGCTGGCTATAACCTTCTATAACTATTTCCTATATAAGCCTAGTCAAAAAGGTTCCCTGGCTTTTGCCACTCAAGAAAAGTATTTTTCCTGTGCCCCTGTCAAGCAGTGCCACAGAAGTGATCCCTGGGGTGAATTTTCTATTTCCAATCCAGTCGTCAAGATTTTTCTTAAAGAGGGCCAATGAGGAACTTTGCTTGACATGAATAGGTAGTCTGTTCCAGAATTTGGGAAGTCTCTGGGACAGGAATCTATCCCTCCAGCAAGTTCTGTTTATTGTGGTGATAAGGTTTAGGTCCCTGGAGTGTGTAGTTCGGACAGATTGGGATTTCTTTAAGTGTAGCATGTCCAATAGCTCTGGGTTTGACATAGCTTTGTATGTTAGGCAGAGATCGCCTCTGAGTAGGCGATATGTGACAGAGTACAGCTGGAGATTTTTGAGATGGTCTGTGTATGGCATCTGTTTGAGGCTGGTAATCTAGTGAGGTATTTCTGTGGCCTTTCCAATTGTTGTAGGTGTCTTGTGAGATACATGCCAAACGGGGCATTGTACTCTATAATGGGTCTGATGAGGGATGAGTAGAGAGGAACAATGACCTCCTTTTTTCTAGAGGAGAACCCTTTTTTGATGAGGTGTGCCACGTAGAAGGTTTTCCTAACCACTGGAGAGATGTGGTTATCAAAAGAGAGACTACTATCCACCTGTGTCCCGAGGTCTCTTATCACACTTTCAGTGTTTAGTGGGCTACCACCTATGTGGTAGTTCATGAGTACCGAGTTTTCCCAAAGGGGATGACAATGCACTTCTTGGCATTCAGCTTGAGGCCATGACTTTGACACCAAGCATCTGTCTTTGTGAGGCCCTTTTGTAAAATGTCTACATCATTAGGTGATTCTATCATAGCTCCCAGTTTGCAGTTGTCTGCGAACTTTGTTAGCCAAAGACCTTCTGTGTTAGCCTGCACTTCAGAGAAGTAGATGCCGAACAGGAGAGGACCCAGGACTGAACCCTGTGGTATTCCACTCATCACTGGTCTGAAGTCGGACATGGAGTCGGATATTTTTACTGTGTGGGTTCTCTCAGTGAGCCAGTTTGGCCACCCATCTCATAACATAGGGATTTGTGCCCAGGTTAGTGAGTTTATCTATAATTCCAGACAGGGGGATGGTATAGAAAGCCTTGGCGAGGTGAAGATAAGCTTTGTGCACTACCTTGCCCTCATCTACGGCTCTAGTGACTGCTTCAAAGAAGTCAAGTCAGGTTTAGTAGACATGATCTACCTTTTACAAACCCAAACTGAGTGGGGTCCAGGGTTTGGAGGTTACCTATGTCTTTGTTTATAAGCTCCAAGATGATACGTTCCATGGGTTTGCAGACCAGGCTCATCAGGCTAATGGGGCCGTAGTTTCCAGAGTCTGTGATGGAACCGCCTTTGTGGAGTGGGATAACTGTCACTGTGTGCCATTCAGTATGCACATAGCCTGAGGTGAGGCTATGACTGAACATGGTACTTAGGTAGGGTGCCAGTTCGTTCTGTAGTTCATGCAGTACGGAGCCTGGGATGTTGTCTGATCCCATGGATGCTGTGTTCTTGGCTTTGGAGAGTGTGGTCTTTACCTGCTCATCTGTGATTACAAGAGCTTTGCATTCTTCTGGTATTAAGAAGGGTCCTTTGGAGGGTGAGAGGGGGGTAAAGTTAGGACTGAACCTATCTGCCAGGATGTTGGCAATATTGGTTGATTCTGTATATTCAGTGTCATTATGCTGTAGCTCAGAGCAGATCTGAATGTTGCCATTTAGATTCTTGACATAGATGTAGAATGCTTTGTGGTTGTCTTTGGAATCAGTGGTGATTTTATTTTAATAAATGGCTTTGGAGGATTTTATGAGGGATCTCAGCTTCTTGCTGAGGCTGACCAGGGAGTTCCTCCAATCTTGGGATTTTACTCTTTTTTGCAACAGCTTCTTCCTTCTGTTGTAGAGTTTGTTTATGGCAGGGGACCACTGGATTGGCTTCCTTTTTTGCAGGATAGTGTTTTGGTTCTGTTGGGGATGGCACAATCCATGCACTCGTGTATGTGCTTATACAGTGCATTTGTGTAAGATTCAGCAGTCATACCTCTATTTTCTGTCTGCATGGGTGTCATGAAGTTTGCCACTTCTGTCTTAAGAAGCATGAAGTTGGCTTTGGAGTAGTTTTTGACAGTGGTTTCCTTAATGGGGAGTGGGGGTGAGATATGGATGTCTAGGGTGATTAGCTTGTGGACGGATCTGACCAGCAGGGAGTTGACCGCTGATGTGGAACACCGGTTACCCATATTGGTAATGACCAGGTCCAGGATATTGCTGCCCCTGGTGGGGTTCGTTTTAACAGTTTTTTGCTTGTTTGTTTGGTGAAGTGGTTCGGGGTGTGGACAAGCTGATCCAAGGAGTTGAAATTTATGAATTCCAGAAAACATTGAGCGAATGAGATGGTACATGAGTAGTTTTCCCAGTTGATGGTGCGGTAGTTGAAATCACCCATAATTAAGGTATTGGATTGTACCTTAATATTTTCCAGTATCTTAAGAAATGAAGAGTGGGAATCCTGGGGCATGGTGGGGGATGTGTAAAAAGCTACAACCTGGATTGCAGTTGTAATACTTATCATGTACTTACTGCTGGTTCTGTTACCAGAAAGTTGTATTTGTTGTAATACTTATCATGTGCTTACTGCTGGTTCTCGTACCAGGACGTTGCCTTTGTTGTAATACTTATTATGTACTTACCGCTGGTTCTGTTACCAGGAAGTTGTCTTTGTTGTAATACTTATTATGTACTTACCGCTGGTTCTGTTACCAGGATGTTGCCTTTGTTGTAATACTTATTATGTACTTACTGCTGGTTCTGTTACCAGGAAGTTGCCTTTGTTGTAATACTTATTATGTGCTTAGTGCTGGTTCTGTTACCAGGAAGTTGCCTTTGTTGTTCATAGGTTCATAGGTAGGTACTAGGGCATTTATAAGTTTAGCCAGAGTGTGTCAGCTTTCGCCGCCCCATTGATTGTAATACTTATGTACTTACTGCTGGTTTTGTTACCAGGAAGTTGCCTTGGTTGTAATATTTATTATGTGCTTACTTCTGGTTCTGTTACCAGGAAGTTGCCTTTGTTGTAATATTTATTATGTGCTTACTTCTGGTTCTGTTACCAGGAAGTTGCCTTTGTTGTAATACTTATCATGTACTTACTGCTGGTTCTGTTACCAGGAAGTTGCCTTTGTTGTAATACTTATTATGTACTTACTGGTGGTTCTGTTACCAGGAAGTTGCCTTTGTTGTAATACTTATCATGTACTTACTGCTTGTTCTGTTATCAGGAAGTTGCCTTTGTTGTAATAATTATTATGTACTTACTGCTGGTTCTGTTACCAGGAAGTTACCTTTGTTGTAATACTTATTATGTACTTACTGCTGGTTCTGTTATCAGGAAGTTGCCTTTGTTGTAATACTTATCATGTACTTACTGCTGGTTCTGTTACCAGAAAGTTACATTTGTTGTAATACTTATTATGTACTTACTGCTGGTTCTGTTACCAGAAAGTTGCCTTTGTCGTAATACTTATTATGTACTTACTGCTGGTTCTGTTACCAGGAAGTTACCTTTGTTGTAATACTTATTATGTACTTACTGCTGGTTCTCTTACCAGGAAGTTGCCTTTGTTGTAATACTTATTATGTACTTACTGGTGGTTCTGTTACCAGGAAGTTGCCTTTGTTGTAATACTTATTATGTACTTACTGCTGGTTCTGTTACCAGGAAGTTGCCTTTGTTGTAATACTTATTATGTACTTACTGCTGATTCTGTTACCAGGAAGTTGCCTTTGTTGTAATACTTATTATGTACTTACTGGTGGTTCTGTTACCAGGAAGTTGCCTTTGTTGTAATACTTATTATGTACTTACTGCTGGTTCTGTTACCAGGAAGTTACCTTTGTTGTAATACTTATTATGTACTTACTGCTGGTTCTGTTACCAGAAAGTTACATTTGTTGTAATACTTATTATGTACTTACTGCTGGTTCTGTTACCAGAAAGTTGCCTTTGTCGTAATACTTATGTACTTACTGCTGATTCTGTTACCAGGAAGTTGCCTTTGTTGTAATACTTATTATGTACTTACTGGTGGTTCTGTTACCAGGAAGTTGCCTTTGTTGTAATACTTATTATGTACTTACTGGTGGTTCTGTTACCAGGAAGTTGCCTTTGTCGTAATACTTATGTACTTACTGCTGATTCTGTTACCAGGAAGTTGCCTTTGTTGTAATACTTATTATGTACTTACTGGTGATTCTGTTACCAGGAAGTTGCCTTTGTTGTAATACTTATCATGTACTTACTGCTGGTTCTGTTACGAGGAAGTTACCTTTGTTGTAATACTTATGTACTTACTGCTGGTTCTGATACCCGGAAGTTACCTTTGTTGTAATACTTATTATATACTTACTGCTGGCAATGTAACCAGGAAGTTGTCTTTGTTGTAATACTTATTATGTACTTACTGCTGGTTCTGTTACCAGGAAGTTGCCTTTGTTGTTCATAGGTTCATAGGTAGGTACTAGGCTATCTGCCCTAGGGCATTTATAAGCCTAGCCAGAGTGTGCCAGCTTTCACCGCCCCATTGATTGTAATACTTATCATGTACTTACTGCTGTTTCTGTTACCAGGAAGTTGCCTTGGTTGTAATACTTATCATGTACTTACTGCTGGTTCTGTTATCAGGAAGTTGCCTTGGTTGTAATACTTATGTACTGCTGGTTCTATTACCAGGAAGTCGCTTTTGTTGTAATACTTATTATGTACTTACTGCTGGCTCTGATACCAGGAAGTTGCCTTTGTTGTAATACTTATCATGTACTTACTGCTGGTTCTGTTACCAGGAAGTTGCCTTTGTTGTAATACGTATCATGTGCTTACTGCTGGTTCTCGTACCAGGAAGTTGCCTTTGTTATAATACTTACAGTGGATATAAAAAGTTTACACCCCCCTGTTAAAATGCCAGGTTTTTGTGATATAAAAAAATGAGACCACAATAAATAATTTCAAAACGTTTCCCACCTTTAATGTGACCTATAATCTGTACAATTCAATTAAAAAACAAACAAATCTGTTAGGGGAAGAAATATAAAAAATAAAAAACTTATAATACGCTGGTTGCATAAGTGTGCACACCCTTAGACTAATACTTTGTTGAAGCACCTTTTGATTTAATTACAACAGTCAGTCTTCTTGAGTAGGAGTCTCAGTATGGCACATCTTAACTTGGCAGTATTTGCCCACTCTTCCTTGCAAAATACTCCAAACCTGTTAGATTGTGAGGGCATTTCTTGTGCCTTGCCCTCTTCAGGTCACCCCACAGATTTTCTACTGGATTTAGGTCTGGGCTCTGGCTGGGCCATTCAAAAACTTTTTCTTCTGGTGAAGCCATTCTTTTGTGATTTGGATGTATGCTTGGGATCATTGTCGTCTTGAAAGGTGAAATGCCTCTTCATCTTTCTAGCAGATACCTGAAGGTTTTGGGCCAAAAGTGACTGGTATTTGGAACTGTTCATAATTCCCTCCACCTTGACTAAAGCCCCAGTTCCAGCTGAAGAAAAGCAACCCCAAAACATGATACTGCCACCACCATGCTTCACCATGGGGATGGTGTTCTTTTGGTGATGCAAAGTGTTTTTGTGCCAAACATACCTTTTGGAATTGTGGCCAAAAAGTTCAACCTTGGTCTCATCAGACCATAACACATTTTCCCACATGCTTTTGGGAGACCTGATGTATTGATTTGCAAATTTTAGCCAGGCCTGGATGTTTTTCTGTGTAAGAAAAGGCTTCCATCTTGCAACCCTACCTCATAGCCCAGACATATGGAGAATACGGGAGATTGTTGTCACATGTAGTAAACAACCAGTACTTGCTGGAAATTTCTGCAGCTTCTTCAGTGTTGCAGTAGGTCTCTTGGCAGCCTCCCTGACCAGTTTTCATCTTGTTTTTACATTAGTTTTGGAGGGATGTCCAATTCTTTGCAATGTCACTGTTGTCCCATATTTTCTCCACTTTTTGATGACTGTCTTCACTGTGTTTTATGGTATATCCAATGCTGTAGAAATTCTTTTGTACCCTTGTCCTGACTGATACCTTTCAGCAATGAGATACAAACACGGAGGTCTACCGCTTTCACCTTTACCATAAATTCAAATGATGGCACAATAATCTCCCCTGACCCCTCTACAAAACTATTAGGTGTCATCATAAACAATAATCTAAAATTCGACCTACATGTTAACCAAACTATCAAAACCATCAATAAAAAACTAGGGTCACTTTACAGAATAAAAGCCTTCCTAACCCCTCCAGCTAAAATTGCTCGCTCTCACCTTCTTTCAACCCTTCTGTATGCATCCCCTCTACTCTCGAATTTAAACAAGACTGTCCTTAACAAACTCTCAATTTGCTACAACCACATTGCCAGGTTTGCCACTGGGCTGCCTTTTAGGACACATCATTGCATCAATCTAAATCAGCTTGGTTGGCTTGAACTACCCAGCCTAAGCCAGTATAACCAACTGATTATGGCCTATAAAATCCTCTATAATCCGGACAATACTCCCTGCACTTAAAAATATTATCACCCCCTATAACAATCCTATACCGCTTCGATCCTCTAACAAACTACTAATTCAGACTAGCAAAATTAATAACACAGCCGGTGATTCTCTCTTTGCAAACTCTGTAAGTACATCCTGGAACTCTCTTCCAGCTGATATTACCTTACTTTCCACCTTAGGTCAATTTAAAACTAGACTCAAACAATATTTGTCACTTAACTGGCTATGTCAATGTATCAAGCCTGGCTAACTCTCTCTAGAATGTGTAAAAATCTGTTAACCAGTTTACTGTGTAATTTAATTTAATCCTGACTTGCGCGCAGGATTAACTCTAACCTGTGGAACTTGTTTAACTTGCTTACTTATGTAATCTCTGTAAATAGTCTGTTTGTAATATGTAATGCTGGTATTATGTAATGCTGTATCTGCTTACCCCTTGGAGCTTTCTCCCCAGGCCTCTGCTGAAAATGGACATGCATCCAGTCGGACTATCCCGGTCAATAAATGTAAAATAAAAATAAATAAATAAATGAGATTCCTTTGATACTTTGCAAGCTGTCTGTGAACCATGGCTTTTGCTGTAGCAGGCAACTGAGTACATGTCAGGAGAATCCTACTAGGACAGCTGAACTTTATTTGGGGTTAATCAGAGTCTCTTTAACTGATGGCAGGTGTGTACCCAAGAAGACTTAATGTTGTAATTAAATCAAAAGGTGCTTCAGCAAAGTATTAGTTTAAGGGTGTGCACACTTATGCAACCAGCTTATTGTACATTTTTTTTTTATATATTTTTTCCCCTAACAGATTTGTTTGTTTTTCGGTTGAATTGTACAGGTTATAGGTCACATTAAAGGTGGGAAAAGTTTTGAAATGTTTTACTGTGGTCTCATTTTTTATATCACAAAAACCTGGCATTTTAACACGGGTGTGTAAACTTTTTATATCCACTGTGTTATGTATGTACTGCAGGTTCTGTTACCAAGAAGTTGCCTTTGTTGTAATATTTATTATGTACTTACTGCTGGTTCTGTTACCAGGAAGTTGCCTTTGTCGTAATACTTATTATGTACTTACTGCTGGTTCTGTTACCAGGAAGTTGCCTTTGTTGTAATACTTATTATGTACTTACTGCTGGTTCTGTTACTAGGAAGTTGTGTTTGTTGCACTGTTGTTCTTCCTTCAGTCTCAGCAGCTGGAATGGTTTTATCTTTCTTAAGAAGTAACAGAAGTTCATACAATGGGACATTGTAACCTGCACATGAAAGTAAATGTATAGTTAACCACTGTATCCTTCCAGTAATTTTTTGCACTTTGTTTACAATGGTTTAATCATGCAAGTCTAAAACAAATTTATAAAAGTACACTACAAAAAAGCTACATTTTATCAAGGACTGTGAATAATACCATCTCTGGAGACAAATGGTTGCTTTTCCATCGTCCTATATTATATTATTCCTACAATCTCTCTCTCTCAACAAGGACATTCTCCTAAGAGAGTAAGAAACTAATTTCCACATTCTTAATTTATTGTTCATATTTGTGTGTACTTGCATGTGTGTGTTTGTGAAATTCCTATAGCAGCTATCTCTCAGGACTGAAAGTCAAAAACATCTGGTTACAAAATATTAAAGCATGAACCTGAGCCAGTGTAGATGGGGGTTAAATTATATGGATTACAGCAAGGAATTCTAGTGCAAACAATAAAAATAAAAGCTCTATAATAAAAGAACTGTTTGCTCATTAGACTATTTCAAATAAATAAGTACATACAAAAGTATAATATGGCAACTGTTTAAAATGTCCAGGTCTGCGTTTTCAAGTCCTGTAATGCTGAGACTGACAGATCCAAAGAAAAATGGACTTACAGATGTTATGTCTGAGCTGGTCACTTTTCAGAGTATTCCCTTTTCCAGAATGTATGGCTATCTCAGAGTTAGTATAAAGTTTGGGACATGTGGGGGCTTGCACCATGTAAAAAAAGGCAATTTAAAAGGAGAAGAGCGATGCTCCATATTTGTTCTTCTGCTGAACATTTTTCCAGCATATCAGCACTCTACATTACACATGCTGACATTTCTATAGAAAACTGTAAATATATCTGCATTTTACAATGGTAAACACAATAGAAATTCTGTTATGATTCAATGCTTTAATACAAAGAACATGAAGTCTGCCACTAACCAGAAGTACACCACTTCAGAGTGGTTCTGGTGTTCCTTAACTAGCACTAGGTTAAAAGCTTACCTTTCTCAGTTTAATTTTAACACGCTTTTTGGATTTCTAGTACCATAACAAGAATGGATCCCATTACTATGTCAAATTATGATTAACATTCATGAAATTAGTATAGTTTCATTCTTGATGTTAGCCAAAAGTGCTTTTCACAGCACCTGCAATGTGTCCAGAACTGACTCCTTCTGTAATTCATATGGAGTTATATTGGTAGCATATCTAAATGTGACTATAAATTCTATTTTATAAGGCCTGTTGCTCCTACTACTGTTGGAACTATCTGGGTATCCTCTCGCACTGCCCTCATTTCTTCCTGCAAATCCTGTTATTTTATGACTTTGTGTCTCTGTGTACACAAGACAGTGTAATCTCAGAGTGTATCACTTTTAATGATCTATGCTACCTTTGTCTTCTGTTCATGGAGTACTACATTTGGTTTTCTCACATCTATTTTCTGAACTGTCGGCAATGGCTGATTCCATTACCAGGCAGCAACTGAATGTGCCAAAAAACAAAAGAAGGAATATAAGGTGAAGGATCAGGTGAGAAAGTAAGAAATGAAATGCAGAAAATGCACAAATATAGTTTCAGGTGCAGAAAACTCCTGAAGCAACCTCATGTCGATCAGGATCTGACAGAGCAATGGTTCAAGAGCAACCTCATGTCGATCAGGATCTGACACAGCAATGGTTCAAGAGCAACCTCATGTCAATCGTCATCTGACACAGCAATAGTTCAAGAGCAACCTCATGTCAATCAGGATCTGACACAGCAATGGTTCAAAAAAAGGGCAACCTCATGTCGATCAGGATCTCACACAGCAATGGTTCAGGAAAAGAGCAACCTCATGTCGATCAGGATCTGACACAGCAATGGTTCAAGAGCAACCTCATGTCAATCAGGATCTGACACAGCAATGGTTCAGGAAAAGAGCAACCTCATGTTGATCAGGATCTGACACAGCAAAGGTTCAAGAAAAGAGCAACCTCATGTCGATCAGGATCTGACACAGCAATGGTTCAGGAAAAGAGCAACCTCATGTCAATCAGGATCTGACACAGCAATGGTTCAAGAGCAACCTCATGTCGATCAGGATCTGACACAGCAATGGTTCAAGAGCAACCTCATGTCGATCAGGATCTGACACAGCAATGGTTCAGGAAAAGAACAACCTCATGTCGATCAGGATCTGACACAGCAATGGTTCAAGAGCAACCTCATGTCGATCAGGATCTGACACAGCAATGGTTCAGGAAAAGAGCAACCTCATGTCGATCAGGATCTGAAACAGCAATGGTTTAGGAAAAGAGCAACCTCATGTCGATCAGGATTTGACACAGCAATGGTTCAAGAGCAACCTCATGTCGATCAGGATCTGACACAGCAATGGTTCAGGAAAAGAGCAACCTCATGTCGATCAGGATCTGACACAGCAATGGTTCAGGAAAAGAGCAACCTCATGTCGATCAGGATCGGACACAGCAATGGTTCAGGAAAAGTGAATTTAAACCAAAAGATGCAGGTTAATATTAGTGGTCCAGGATTATGTACATTTAAACCAAAAGATGCAGGTTAATATTAGTGGTGCAGGATTATGTACATTTAAACCAAAAGATACAGGTTAATATTAGTGGTCCAGGATTATGTACATTTAAACCAAAAGATGCAGGTTAATATTAGTGGTCCAGGATTATGTACATTTAAACCAAAAGATGCATGTTAATATTAATGGCACAGGATTATGTACATTTAAACCAAAAGATGCAGGTTAATATTAGTGGTCCAGGATTATGTACATTTAAACCAAAAGATGCAGGTTAATATTTATTTATTTATTATTTTTATTTTACATTTGTTGACCGGGCTAATCCAACTGGATACATGTCCATTTTCAGTGGAGGCCTGAGGAGAAAAGCTCCAGTAAAAAAAAAACATCTTAAAGACATATTAAAAACATATTAAAAACATCCTCAGAAAACGACATAGAGATATATCGTACAATTATTAGAAAATATTAGTGGCCCAGGATTATGTACATTTAAACCAAAAGATGCAGCTTAATATTAGTGGTCCAGGATTATGTACATTTAAACCAAAAGATGCAGGTTAATATTACTGGTCCAGGATTATGTACATTTAAACCAAAAGATGCAGGTTAATATTAGTGGTTCAGGATTATGTACATTTAAACCAAAAGATGCAGGTTAATATTAGTGGTCCAGGATTACGTACATTTAAACCAAAAGATGCAGGTTAACATTAATGGTCCAGTATTATGTACATTTAAACCAATGGATGCAGGTTAATATTAGTCGTCCAGGATTATGTACATTTAAACCAAAAGATGCAGGTTAATATTAGTGGTCCAGGATTATGTACATTTAAACCAAAAGATGCAGGTTAATATTAGTGGTCCAGGATTATGTACATTTAAACCAAAAGATGCAGGTTAATGTTAATGTCCCAGGATTATGTACATTTAAACCTATAGATGCAGGTTAATATTAGTGGTCCAGGATCATGTACATTTAAACCAAAAGATGCAGGTTAATATTAGTGGTCCAGGATTATGTACATTTAAACCAGCAGGTTAATATTAATGGTCCAGGATTATGTACATTTAAACCAAAAGATGCAGGTTAATATTAGTGGTCCAGGATTATGCACATTTAAACCAAAAGATGCAGGTTAATATTAGTGGCCCAAGATTTTGTACATTTAAACCAAAAGATGCAGGTTAATATTAGTGGCCCAGGATTATGTACATTTAAACCAAAAGATGCAGGTTAATATTAGTGGTCTAGGATTATGTACATTTAAACCAAAAGATGCAGGTTAATATTAGTGACCCAGGATTATGTACATTTAAACCAAAAGATGCAGGTTAATATTAGTGGTCCGGGAGTATGTACATTTAAACCAAAAGATGCAGGTTAATATTAGTGGTCCAGGATTATGTACATTTAAATCAAAAGATGCAGGTTAATATTAATGGTCCAGGATTATGTACATTTAAACCAAAAGATGCAGGTTAATATTAGTGGTCCAGGATTATGTACAATTAAACCAAAAGATGCAAGTTAATATTAGTGGTCCAGGATTATGTACATTTAAACCAAAAGATGCAGGTTAATGTTAATGTCCCAGGATTATGTACATTTAAACCTATAGATGCAGGTTAATATTAGTGGTCCAGGATCATGTACATTTAAACCAAAAGATGCAGGTTAATATTAGTGGTCCAGGATTATGTACATTTAAACCAGCAGGTTAATATTAATGGTCCAGGATTATGTACATTTAAACCAAAAGATGCAGGTTAATATTAGTGGTTCAGGATTATGTACATTTAAACCAAAAGATGCAGGTTAATATTAGTGGTCCAGGATTATGTACATTTAAACCAAAAGATGCAGGTTAATATTAGTGGTCCAGGATTATGCACATTTAAACCAAAAGATGCAGGTTAATATTAGTGGTCCAAGATTTTGTACATTTAAACCAAAAGATGCAAGTTAATATTAGTGGCCCAGGATTATGTACATTTAAACCAAAAGATGCAGGTTAATATTAGTGGTCCAGGATTATGTACATTTAAACCAAAAGATGCAGGTTACTATTAGTGGTCCAGGATTATGTACATTTAAACCAAAAGATGCAGGTTAATATTAGTGGCCCAGGATTATGTACATTTAAACCAAAAGATGCAGGTTAATATTAGTGGTCCAGGAGTATGTACATTTAAACCAAAAGATGCAGGTTAATATTAGTGGGCCAGGATTATGTACATTTAAACCAAAAGATGCAGGTTAATATTAGTGGTCCAGGATTATGTACATTTAAACCAAAAGATGCATGTTAATATTAGTGGTCCAGGATTATGTACATTTAAATAAAAAGATGCAGGTTAATATTAATGGTCCAGGATTATGTACATTTAAACCAAAAGATGCAGGTTAATATTAGTGGTCCAGGATTATGTACATTTAAACCAAAAGATGCAGGTTAATATTAGTGGTCCAGGATTATGTACATTTAAACCAAAAGATGCAGGTTAATATTAATGTCCCAGGATTATGTACATTTAAACCAAAAGATGCAGGTTAATATTAGTGGTCCAGGATTATGTACATTTAAACCAAAAGATGCAGGTTAATATTAGTGGTCCAGGAGTATGTACATTTAAACCAAAAGATGCAGGTTAATATTAATGTCCCAGGATTATGTACATTTAAACCAAAAGATGCAGGTTAATATTAGTGGTCCAGGATTATGTACATTTAAACCAAAAGATGCAGGTTAATATTAGTGGTCCAGGAGTATGTACATTTAAACCAAAAGATGCAAGTTAATATTAGTGGTCCAGGATTATGTACATTTAAACCAAAAGATGCAGGTTAATATTAATGTCCCAGGATCATGTACATTTAAACCTATAGATGCAGGTTAATATTAGTGGTCCAGGATCATGTACATTTAAACCAAAAGATGCAGGTTAATATTAGTGGTCCAGGATTATGTACATTTAAACCAGCAGGTTAATATTAATGGTCCAGGATTATGTACATTTAAACCAAAAGATGCAGGTTAATATTAGTGGCGCAGGATTATGTACATTTAAACCAAAAGATGCAGGTTAATATTAGTGGTCCAGGATTATGTACATTTAAACCAAAAGATGCAGGTTAATATTAGTGGTCCAGGATTATGCACATTTAAACCAAAAGATGCAGGTTAATATTAGTGGCCCAGTGGCCCAAGATTATGTACATTTAAACCAAAAGATGCAGGTTAATATTAGTGGCCCAGGATTATGTACATTTAAACCAAAAGATGCAGGTTAATATTAGTGGTCCAGGATTATGTACATTTAAACCAAAAGATGCAGGTTAATATTAGTGGTCCAGGAGTATGTACATTTAAACGAAAAGATGCAGGTTAATATTAGTGGTCCAGGATTATGTACATTTAAACCAAAAGATGCAGGTTAATATTAATGGCCCAGGATTATGTACATTTAAACCAAAAGATGCAGGTTAATATTAGTGGTCCAGGATTATGTACATTTAAACCAAAAAATGCAGGTTAATATTACTGGTCCAGGATTATGTACATTCAAACCAAAAGATGCAGGTTAATATTAGTGGCCCAGGATTATGTACATGCTGATTTACAAATTCCATTTAACATGTGGGAGAAGCAGACAAATGCAGGTATTGTAAAACAGAACTAGAAACGGTCACACGTCTTGTCGCTGGGTGCGATACACTAATGACAGAGGGCCTGTTTACTGAAAAGCATGATAATGTGGTACAACTGTTACACTGGTTGTTGTGCAAACTTTACAAAACTGAAGGAGCTGAGAAGCATGGAAACATGATCCACAAAGCATTGTAGAGAATGATGAAGTTTATATCACATGTAACCAGTAACAAGGTGTGTGACTGTTTCCAAGCCTATTTTGCAAAACCTGCACGTCTGTTTCTCCAAGTTCAATGGACTTTGTAAACTAATGTGCATGTAGTCCACTCTCCTGCTCTGCCAATATTAACCTTCCATCTTTTGGTTTAAATTCACCTCTCCTTTCCTGCATTAGATCCTGATTGACATGAGGTTGTTCCAGGAGTTTTCTATACTTCCAACTAGATTAATGCCTTTTCCACATTTCTTGCCTTCTCATCTGATACTTCACCTTATATTACGTCTATTGTTTTTTGTCACATTCAGTTGTTGCCTGATTTTTACCTGCTTTTGGTTTAATTTCCATTCCCACTTGACACTGATATCCTTCTGCTAAACTAAGCAGGAAAGTCATCTTAGACTTATTCTCCTCGTGTTTTAAAACTTTCACTATGTTTGGATCTTCTGAGGTCAGCAGATATGTATGCAGTCCTGTGACTGCAGATCTATACATATAATTAATTTCAAGGAGGCCCATACCTCCTTCAGGAAAGGGAATAGGTAATGTTTGTATACACTGATTTTTTTTGTTTTCCTGTCCAACTAATTTCAATGTCTTTTGGGGCCAGTTAGTCACCCCAAAAATGTGAGTTAGAACAGGAACAGCAAATTGGTTTATAGCTTTACAGACATCAGGCCTGTTTTCGGTATTAATTTTAGTCTTCTAAAATATTCCTTATTATTCCCGTTTTACTGTTGATCTTTCATCAATTCCCAAATATTTATACACTCCCTCCTGCTCAAGTTCTTTTATACCACATTCTTGTCCCACACTGATATTTTCTTGGTACTACAGCTTTCGTGCTTTAAAGGTTGCTTTTGCATGTTTATCAAGACCAAATGGCATTCTTATATCATCTGAGAAAGATTTGAGCACTTGCAGTTGTGCTTTCAGTTCCTCATCTGAGGAACTAAATCATTTTAAATCATCCACAAAAAGAAGATGAGAGGTCTTTACACTTTGTTGTCTTATGGGAGTCAAATTACAGCCATGACCTTAATCTGTTTAGTAGACGGCTTAATGGGTTAAGGGCAGGACAAAAGGGCAGTGGTGACAGAGAGTCACCCTGAATCATCTCCATTAATTTTTAACCCTGGGATAATTTGTCCTTTATCATAGCTTAGCTGCAAAATGGTTTGCCAATGTTTCATGGCCACTGTAATCGATCATTGTAGGGTGTATCTTATCCATTTGTAAGCACTTTTATCCATGAATGTGAGATGTTGTCAAGTGCTTTGTTGTAGTCTATCCATCCCATACTTAGATTCTTCCCCTTTTTACAATTCCGCATTATGACTTTATTTAACAATAAATGATCCTTTGTTCCATATGATCAACTTCTTTGAGACAGTTACCAGAGCCATGGACAAAGGGAAGACGGTGCACACTGCCTACCTTGACCTGGCCAAAGCCTTAGATACTATTCCCCGGTCACGTATAATAGATAATATCTTTCATCTAGGCATCAATCTGTATGTTACCACATCGGTAGCAAATTGGCTCACTGACAGAACCCATCTAGTCAAAATAGGGGAAGCCACCTCAAGCCGTAGACCCGTAACAAGCAGCATACCACAGGGATCAGTCTTGGGGCCTCTGTTGTTTGGGATATACTTTTCTGAGGTGCAGTCCAAAACTGGTGGGGTATGGTTGATTAAGACTGCAGATGAGTGTAAGATGGGTACTCTCATCAATTCCCCTAGTGATGTGGACACCCTCCAAGAGGGTCTCACCCAAACAAATGACTGGTGCCCAAAACATGGGCTCAAACTGAATGTTCCCACAAATTATAACACTGATAACAAGGTCCTGAGCACACAATCATTCATGAGGGACTTGGACACTCAGGTTGATAGCAACCTGACTTTTGACCACAATATTTCCTCTGTTATATGGAAGGCTTTCTATATAGTAAACCTGAATAGGAAGACTATTTCATCCAGGGACAAGGAGGTCATAACATCCCTGTATTCTTTCTTTATAAGACCCATTATTGAATACAATGAACTTTTGGCATGTACCTCACAAAGCACATGCAGCTGGACAGACTACAGAGGTGCCTCACCAGGAGAATCCAGGGCCTCAAACAAAGACCCTGCACAGACAACCTGTCCCTCTACTTAGTCTCATACATCCTGCCTTGATGGGACTGCTGCATATCCGCAAGTCAAGCTCCACTCAAGTAACCCACACACGCAACCTCAACCTGGTCTGTGACATCAATAGGACTTGCCAGTCCCAGAGACTCCTTCTTCTGTGGAACAGACTCCCTCTCCATGTCAATCAGAGTAGCTCATTATACCTTTTTAAGTGCAACCTGGATAACTGGATGGGGAATAGAAAATGCACCACTAGGATTCCACCCATGTCCCTGCAGGACAGGGGCATCAGGTGGTGACTTACTGGAACATGGGCTAAATTCTTGGCTAGGCTTGTAAGGGTCTCAGTGCCAATAGCTTAGTAACTTCCTATGATCCTATATCACTTTCTTTTGTTACCCTTTTGTTCTATTGCCATGACTGAGTTTTCTTCTAAATGACTAAAAACTCTACCAGCATCAATTCCAGTGTATAGCTTATACATTGTTAGAAGGCAGGTTACTGGTCTACAGTTTTTAGGATATCTTGCAGAGGAGTATCATTTTCCTGTTAACCAGGTTGGTGTCTGTTTGGGGTGTGCACATAAACAGTTCTTACTCATGGCTAAATTTTCAAGTAAAGATGTTAATACTTTTAGCCAGAAGTAGTTAAATACTGCATTAGGGCATGTGGTTTTCCGGGGAGCTTTTCTTAATTTTGCTTCCGTTACTCTGGCTGTTACTTTATCCCATTTAATATCCTGTACATTTGAAGTTATTATTTTTTTTTTTTTACTTCTATCCATTCAGCATCTTTGTTATGTTCCACAGGATCTTCATAGATATTTCTCCAAAATGCGTCTTTCTTCTTTTTTGGTGGCGTTTCTGTTCCTTTTGCTGGTTTCCCATTTCTCTATAAAACTTTTTTGGTCATCAATAAATTGCTTGTTTTATACTTTTCCTTTACATTTATCCACATATCTTCTAAGTTATTCTGCCTGTACTGATATCTTTAGTTTATTACTTGCAATACAGTGAGCAACAGAACCTGGTCTGTTCTGATGCTGTGCATTGCTTTTATTATGTCTCAGTATTTTTCCTGATCAGTTACATCTTCTGTACTCTTCTACCAGCAACACTTCTTGTCTTAATTGCTTTATAGATTTCTCTATTTGATACTTTCATGATGGCATTTGATTTCTCAACTTCCTTTCTCTTATTGCCCTGTGTTTCTGTAGGAAGACTTTGTCTGTTATTAATTTACCTGTGCAGTAATATATCTTATTTACCTGTTACATTGCATGAATTTCTACAAAAAGTCTTGATTGCTAGGTTCACTTGTTTTATCAAACTTCTAACATGTTGGGTCTTATTGACTTTCTGTAATCTATTTCTTTCATTGCTCTTAATATGTCAATCCATCTGTATTAAATCAAGCAACTCTTCCCTTAGATCATTTTCTTCAAAACTAAGAGCCATTTTTTTGCTGTTCCCTGTGGGCATTCTACAAAAAGTCTCACAACATCTTCCTGTGTCATCCGTTGCTCTTTCATATGGGAACTCACTGGCCTATCACTCCATAACACTGACTGCATCAGAGTTGCCAGTTTCCTCTTCCTTCCCTTGCTGTACAACTCCAAATGTATCAAAGTATCTTCATAAGGAAATTCAGCAGATGCTTCCTGTTCCACTGATTTCTCCTTAACTTGGGGACTCAGTGGTCTATCATGCTGTGACAGTTAGATTTTCTACACTAAATCCTTCACTTCACAACTAATCTATACCTCAGTTTCTATTTCTTTAACTTCTCCATTACTAATCCTATCTTTGACTTTCCCTCTTTGTTTTCTTATTTTATTCTTCAAATAGCTTTGGTGCTGCATTTTTATTAGTTAGTTTTGCTTTCTCCTTTGCATAAATATTGCACCACATTAAATCTCTGTTTCTTTCCCATGTCCATATTTCTTCAGATGTCTCCCACTCCTCCTGTTTCGCCTTACTTAGGGGACTCATTGTTCCACCATGCTGTGACATAACCCGTGTTAGATTTTCTACACTAAGTTCATAGGTTCAAACTAGGCTAACTGCCCTTGTGAGCCATTGCAAGCCTAGCCAATTATCCCTTAGTGAAACTCAAACCATGCACCTTGTGTTTGTAAGGCAAACACCTTAACCATTAGGCCACCCTCCCACCCCTTAGGCCACCCTCCCACCCCCAATCCCAAGTCCTTCGCTTCACGTGTATTCTATAACTTCAGCTTCTATTTTATTAACTTCTTCTTTATTAATCTTCCATGTTATAGTCCCCCTTTGTAATCTTATTTTTTATATTCTGAAATTTTCCATATCTGGATGTCTTTGCATGTATTTCTCTTTGAGTATCTTTGGAGCTGCTTTTTTAATATTGATTAAGTTGGCTTTCTCCTTTGCATAAATATTACACCATACCAGTTCTCTCTCCTTATTTCACATGTTCATATTTCCTTTTTATACCTTTCAAAAATGTCTAGAGTTTGTTCTTTGAATTTTCACACTTCCTCAGTCACTTCTTTTTCCAAATGACCCAAGGTGTCTTGGTCTATATAATGTTTTTCATAAATCTGTTGTCATTAATAAACACAAATTTGCATTTGAAGCTTTTGACAGTTTTTCTTGTGCAAGTATTTTTCTTTCCTCTAATTTCCATCTTAATCTTTTTGTATATCATATGTCTGGAAATTCTGGGCTTCTTGCATAATAGCAACAATACATAAGAAAGAAATTAAGAAATTATCCTCAGTAGCCCAGTCTATCATCTTTATGGCTCTTTTTTGGCCTATCAGTTTTTGTTGAGTACTACTTCCTTCTACAACAGCAGGGCCATCCTCCCCTGAGCAAGACAAAGTCCTTTTTCAATTTGTCCACATATTTTGGGTTTTTAATGCCATGATGGGAATGGACCCCCATTCCTAAGTCAAAGTACAATTAAAGTTCATGAAATTAGTATTGTTTCAATCTTTAATGTTAGCCTGAAATGCACTTCGCAGCAAGTGCAATGTGCCCAGTAATGAGTCCTTCTGCAATTCATATGGTGTTACATATACTGGTAACATATCTAAATATGATTGTAGATTCTTTTTTATAAGACCCATTGCTCCTACTGCCACTGGAACTGTCCAGGTATCTTTCTTCCATATTGCTCTCATTTCTGCCTGCAAATCCTGTTATCTTATGACTTTGTGTCTCTTTGTACACAAGACACTGTAGTCACTGAGTGTGGTGATTTCAAAG